>NC_133027.1:111660192-111820576 GCF_048771995.1 Taeniopygia guttata
CAGCATGGATCACTGTGAAACAGAACTAGATCCAGCACACACTGAGCAGACAAACCAGGATCAGCCAGCTCAAGACAAAATTACAGACAGCACAACAAATATTCATCACATGGGAAACTACTATTTTAAACCAAAGAGAATTACAGAGAGTTATGACTGTGATTTTGAAAGACATGGCAGAAAAAAAAACACCATTTCAAAGAAATCTTCTCAAGAAAAGCAAATTAAATTTTCCTTACTAGTCCAGCAAATATAAGCTGTTCAGCAGTTTAAAATCCTTCCACAATTCACTTCAGCATAACAAAAATAAGTCAGAGCAACAGTTCTGAATTTATCATTTGCATTTAGCTTTAAATGCTTATTTCCACAGGGTAATAAATAGCAAATTATTTTCCATTCATTTTATTTTGAGAACAGAGTTTATAATTACTTTTCTGGAAATTGATGAAGGTATGATCACCTTACCTTTTTTCCCAGACATTATGTGCTAGGTTTTGCTAGGTCATTTAAAGACAAGCTGTCACTTATGTGACGCTTTTAATGCAAATTAAAGGCCTATTAAAAGGTCAGAAATCATAAAAAATATATTCCATTTGATTTCAAGGCAAACATTTGAGGATATTACAAAAAGACAGGATAGAGTGCCCTTTAAAAACTATCAGTTTGATTTTATGTACCCAAAGCATAAAATAATTGGTGCATTAAGCTGGCACAAATAGCATTAGCAACTGGTGTCCATCACACAGTGACTAGGATTTTTGCTATTATTCTTTTGTAAAGCAGGTAAACTCAGCTGGGGAAACTGAACTTTTCTTATGAAAATGTCTTCCCTTTATTCTAATCCCAGTCAAATAGATCTCATCTAAAAATATATTCCAATTCTATCATTAATATTACACAAGATAAGCATATAAAACTACAGATATAAAAACTGTATAATTATACACAGTCAATGGCTTGAATTGGCTTGAATTCTCTAAATTCAATAATTTCTAGTGAAATGATTGAAAGCTAGAAGATAGACAGGAAATGTCCATGTTTTATATAACCCATCCTTATATTACATGTAATGAAACTACAGTTCATTTCACAATTTTAATAACAAAATGAAAATGAACAAGTCATTCTAACTTGATACATCCCAGTGCAGTAATTAAACTGCTTTAAAGGACAATATAAGAGGACACCAAAAGCTTCAGCTGTAATTGCAATACAATGACCTCAATTTAATCATACACAATAACAAATCACACATACAGATGCCAAACAAGATCACAGCACTCTTTAAAAAGGTAGGTTGAAAAAGAAGATAAACACAAAATAAGAGGAAAAGACAAAATGACAAGAGTAGAAATCCAGAAATATAGTCACAGAAAATAGGCACCAAATGAATCAAAGGGAAGTGTCCTTTAAAAATAAATTAAATAAAAGCAATCTATATAGAGATATCTATATAGAGATATCTATAATCTGGCATCAGTCCCTAATATCAAGGCCAAAAGAATTATCATATCTAATAAAAAACAAGAATATTGAAATCATATTTCATAGCCAAGACAGACATCCCAAATGTTGACTGAAGGATGAAGTTCCCATCACTTTTTTTGTATGTTCAGCAAAAAGTGAATTGAAAAATTCAGAAGGGAGGAATCTCTTGCAATGTGCTATGTAATCTAGACTACAATACATTATGGCATTCTTGGCAGATTGTAGTTGTTGCCACATTTGAGTATTTTTAAAAATTAGGGCCCATTGAGTCAATGAAAGGGAACTAGCACAGCTTTGCCAACTACTAACAGAAAATAAGGCTTCCTTGAAAGATGCAAACCTGCTGTACTTTTAGGGGAAAAATGCAAAGTAATCTACTCAAAGCTCAAGAAGCAACCACTGACAATTGCATTTTGCTAAATTATCTGAACCTTAACTTAGATAGCCTTTTCTTGCATTCTAATAAAAACCTTCAGGAAAACACTTTTTGTTAGCTAATACAAAACAATAACAGAGGAAGAAGTGTTCTCCAAAGGAGGTATGGCATTTGCTGTATTTGCATACTGTAAGAAATGAGGCAAATTTTATTTCCTCAGTGGAAAAGCTTTATGCTATTTTTAAAACCCTATTGAGATTTGAAAACATAAGTGTGCAAATGCTGTGTATCATGGCAGCCTTGTCTCTCACCTGAATCCTCAGTGATTCCTGACATGTACTACTGCACCTCAAAACTATAGATCTACTGGAGGTGATTCATTCCACTATGGAAATGACCTCAAAATAAAGGATTAATGCACTGATATGGTGTAAAATAGAGCACTTTTTAACAACTTATAATGATTGGCAAGTGAATAACAGCAGCCATAACAGATGGACAACAAATCCCCTCTTTCATTCCTAAGCCTTTGAGGCATACAGTACATCAAGTTTCATAATTTCAGAAGTTAAAGAAGACCTCACAATGGGTCTAAATCTAACCATTTGAACCAAAAGTTTATTCTAAACTATCAGGAGCACATGAAAAAATCTTTCAAAAATGCTGCCAAAAAGGACTATGTGACACAGAAGTAACCTCGAATTTAACATGCACAATACATCCTTTCCTAATGAAAACAAGGTGACAGGTGTATTAAGATCAACAAGATCACTGCAAAACAAAAGCTACTTGTTGAAACCAGGACAAACTTTGATATTGATTTACCAAAAGCAATCTATGCCATTTAATATTTAAATGTATTGTTTTATTAATAGAGAAAACCTTTAGATTTACTGTGTAAAGTAGCTTATACTTAGACAAAACTACAGAGATTTAAACATAAAACCAAATATAACCAAATTCTCTCCCAGGCATATTTCAATTAAGAGTATTAATGACTGTTTAAATTCAGCTAATCAATTCAGGTCTTAAGAGACCAGCAACCTGAAAGGAAAATGGCCAAAAGGAAATTCCTCAGGAGGAAACACTCTCAAATTTCCCTGGGTTAGGGATACAGTAAGATACAATTTCCATGGGTTAAAAGAATCTTAACCTTAAAATTATCCTTTGCCTTTCTGTTGTGTTCCCTGTAACTCTAGAACCCATCAAGGTCCATCAGACCACAGTCTCCTTCCTTCAATAAGTCCATGTTGGGTTTTGCAGCCATCTCTCCACTGACTGAAACCAGAGAAAGAAATAATAGAATGAAGAAAAGAAAGAATAAAGAATAGAAAGAAGAAATAGAGACAACAAGGTGATCACATAATTAAAGACTGTTAACAGATACAAATGGCAGGCAGACTACTGTAAACCAGCTGGGCACTTCAAACATTTACATTTCAGCTGCTCAAAAGCATGACTTCACACTTACCACCTCATCAGTTGCACTCCTCAATGGACAAAGCTTTCCTTGCAAAGTTGAGATATGCAACCAAAAAGACAAATGGATCTGTGCTTTCTTCTTAAGGGCCAATTAACAACTCAAATGAACACCAGGAAACTGAAACTATATGCTTTTCTGTCACACAGATAATTCTTGGTTATGTGGCAGTCTGCCTGAGTGTAAGATTTACTGTTTTCCCCAAAATTCAGAGTATCCCTGCAGCACATAACTAGCAAATTAACAAATTCTGCAGATCAATTGGCATATCAATATTTCAAAGTCTGGTTTGCTCAGTTCTCATCAAAAAGCTGTCATCACAGAAGCTGCAGAAGCACAAATGACAGGTGGATCCCATTGGGGAAAAAAAAAAACAAACAGAAAAACCACACAAACAAAACACAAGCAAACAAACAAACAAAAAAAAGCAAACAACCCAGACAACTATGGACATGCCATTCCTTCATGCAAAACACAATGCACAATTGGGTATCCTGACTGGGTTTTTTAAAGTTTATGGATAGTTTATCTTGTTCTTTAGAGCAACCAAACTTTGGATGATGCCTGGAAGATGAGATTTTCAATTGTTTCCCTTGACCAGAAATCCTTCTTGAAAAAACCAAGACACAAATCATCACTTTCAGAAGATTCAAATATGTTCTTTTCATGAGTCACATCAGCAGCTTTTTAGGTCTCCCTATCATAGAATCACAGAAGCATTTGGGTTGAAAGGGACTCTCACAGGACACCTTCAACTAGACCAGGTTGCTCAGAGCTCCATCCACCACCTTGTCAAACCCTTCCATTATCTAACCAAAAGTATAAATCTGATACTGAGCCTGAGCTCAGGAATGCAAACAAAGGAGGATGCTAAGAAGCTTCCAAGGGCAGGTAATAAAATAAACCAATTTCACTCCTTATAGCATCAAACTGCTTCTTCAGATAATCAAAGGTCTGAGCACCTTTAGATTGCTACAAAGAAGTTGAAATGCTGTTCTTGATGTTTTGAGATTTGTTTCCTTATGCTCTGTGAACACGGCAACAAAGTAAGAACAAGGGGCAATGAAAAAACAGTTGAAAATAAAAATAAACTTGCAACCTTTGACAGTTAAGGGTTTAGAGCAGTATCTGTTCAAGAAGATACTTTTTAACAGACATGTACCATAGAGAAAATCTGATAATAGAATTAAACATATTCGGAACAAATCCTTCAGCCACAGTTTGTCTAAATGTTGCAAATATGACTTTGAAAGAAATTATATGTGCGTATTCAACAAAAAGTTCTACAGAAGTTGACATTTTGATGATGATTAAGTCCTTGTCTGATGTGTTGTGGATTGATTAGTTTTCTAATTATGCTTTCTGTATTTGCAGAAGGGCAAAAACTCCAGACATAGAAATGATATTCATGGATGAACTATTACTAGGCCAGAAGCTGCCTGAAACCACAAGTCTTTCACTGAAAAAGTTCCTGCAAAACAATGAGACTTCTTTAACAGAGGAGGAAGTTGTGCTTGGGAAAAGAAAAAAGCAACTGTCCCACTGAATTGTGTCTAAACCCTGTATTTCTAATATATTTATACAGCCAAATCCACTTCAAATGGGAATTAAACACCTAAAATATCTTCAAGCACTAACTGATACTTCAGTACCTAAAACAGGGATAACCTGAAACACCTAGCCCGTTACCCTCTAACAAATAAAACTGAATCTGCACTCTCTTTAACAAGATTCTTACTGGATGAGACAATCACAGCTGACAAGGTATTTTTATGTCCTTTTGGGAAGCCTTTAGTGGAAAGAGAAGGATATTAAATTAAATTAGTTTGTCAGTGTTCAGTATACTCTATACTATATCTCAGTAACATTTTCATACTCAGAGGGAAAAATATGTAAGTGTACCAGAAAAAAATCCTACATAATAAAGTAATCTTTCTATGGACCAACTGGAAAAAACTGCAAGAGTCAGAAAATATATCTGGAAACAACAGAGGTATGTTCAGAATGTTGCAAAATGTGGAATGTGTAAAATTTTCGTAAGAAAGCGTGTCCTTTAATGTTAAATCTTTGTTACATTTTCATGTCTAATCAACAAGAAGGGAGATTCCCCCTGTAGATCAGAGAGCAGCACACGAGCTCTAAGTGATGTCCAGGTGTTAGAAAAACAAAGTTCTCACTGGTAAAATTGCCTAGCTAAGGTTTAGGACTGGACATGTTTCAGTGATCTCAGACCTAGAAGGAAGATAACAAACCTTGGGAACAGGGATGTACCACTTATAGTGGGCCCAGAGAATACAAAATCTATGGGTCACAAGGACATATGGCAGAAATTCCAAGATAAGAAAGAAACTAATAAACCAACTCACCAATTGTGCTGAAATCAGCTTCGACTGGGTAAAAGGTTATTTGGCAGGGGCAGATCACAATCACCATCCCTAGAAATCCACAGACCCAAAAGAAGAGAGAGCCTGAGCATACAGACCAATTCACATGGGAAGTGAGAGAATCATTATCCAATTTAAGAGGGAATACCAATTAATAAGAGAACTAGGTGACTTGTAGCCAATTCCTTTGTTTATTAAAATGTATGAATAGCAACAAGTTCTGACAGCTGGTGTGCTTGATTTGTGGAATACCACCAGGCAACCCAGGGTTGTTCAACTCTGAAATAAATGTTCCATGTCTCTCCCTAGTGTGCAGTTACTGGTTTGTTGCACACCAGGTAGTGCATCTGATTTTTGTGGACAAGTTATTTTCATGCTTGCTCTGAGGGCTTAAACTACCAAAGGCTGAAGAGATGGAGCAGACCCAGTCCTCACTTTTGAATGCTGCATTGCCATCAGAAGACACACACTTCATCAATAGTTTTCTAGACAACTAGCATATACATAGTAACCTCCTAATACAAGAAAATACTGGATGTCAAGAAACACTAGAAATGCCAGTTACTGATAAGAAGGTTGAAAATGGAAAAAGATTTCTCTATTCATAATATTGCTTAAAGAACTAAAAGAGGAACAAGGAAATTTTACTTCAAAGCATGAGAAAACATTTCATGAGGACACGAGGAAGAAGAGGTAGGAGAGGAGTAAAAAAAAAAGTATTTCAAGAGATGGAAATCTGGTTTGGGCTCACTAGTAATATTTCCTTAAAAGGTGAAGGAATAAGCACAGCTGAGTATTTAGCTTGCTATGTTTTCGATGAAAACTGGTTATATGAACACCCTTCTTGTTCTATAGACTGGCTCCCTTAAAAAGACTTATGATAAACAGATCAGCTGTTTACAGATCAAAACACTAACAGCTGAAAAAAACTCAATAGTGTCTAATTGTGACTGACAATTCCAGGGTTAAAAAAAAAAAAAAAGTGTTACAAGAAAACAACTCTGAAATATCTGAGATTCTCACTGAAGTGACAGCCTACACATTAAAGTAGGAAACTCTTTTGCTCTGTATTGTATCAGTGAAGCTGCTCCTCATTATAGTGGGTGTCTGTTTAAAAAACTTTAGTTTTTTATAAAGCTGCATATACAATATCAAATTTCTACCCCATGTTTTATTTCAGTTTGACACAGGTATGTCTTCTGGATATCAAAATAAATTTTGAATCACTAGCTTCAAAAATCACTAAAATTTTGAATCACTAGCTTCAGTACATGCTATTTGGGAGGCAATGCTAAGAGAGGAGGGGATATGGAACACACCATCAGTGGAGCTGTATCCTTTATAACCTGTGCACATGCCAAAGTTACGTTTGGGACTATCCTGGGATTTCAACAAAACATTTTTGAAAATTAAAAATAATGTTTTTCCTTTATAGGCAATAAATTATTTATATAGCCATCCACGAAAGGGGATGTTGATTTCCTTGTGCATATAGATGTTGGGTAAGGCACAAACTCTTACTGGGTCTTCTCCTTCTAGATAATGGAACAAAGAATTAACACTATATTGTTGGCTGTACTGGTTTCAGTGCATTTAAAACTAAAAGTTTATAGTAGAGGTAAGACACTTCATTCTTCTGAGACAAAGAAACTTCTACTATCCAACACTACAAAGAAAACCACCACTGCAGAAGCTTCCTAAGCAGTTTTCCTCCATTTCCCAGAGCATTAGATCGTAGCACCCTCATCAAGCAAGAGATGCCAATTAAAGAATCTGCAAAAAGCAAGATCAGAACACTGCAGTTTTGTTGTGAGCAGCTTACTGTGAAAATGCAGGTGGCTCCTGCAGCAGCCCAGAGAGGCACCAACAGCTCTCTGCAATGAACACCAGTCAAAAAGGCCAATGCAGAATGCAGAACTGCTTAAATGAGCAACTGCTAAGACAGTGAAGCTAAAATTATGGAAAATGAGTGATGTAAAGAATAAGGAAATTACAGGAGTAGTTCTTAGTCTCATGAGGTCAGCTTACCCTCTTCATTTTTCATTATTTCTCTTTCCCTCTTGGAACAGAATGCCACATGCTCACTGCTGACATACAGCTGGCTACTAATACACAAAAACCCTACTATTACAGTGGCACCCCAAAGCACCTCTACATTTAATGTCCTGCAAGGATTTATATAAGAAGTCTTAGCACAACCAAACTCATTTTTCAAGAAATTTGGCCTTCATTCCTGGAATGCCAACAACCAACTTAAGCTGAAATGCCTGCTCCTTAACACTTCAGACTTCTTTTGTACAGAGAGAGCTACTTCTGACATCTGAGAAAAATCCCCTGAATAGAGCTGCAGGATTTGGCTAATTGTAAGCAGAGGTTCTTATTTTGGCTTTCTGGACACTATTATCTAAAATCCTGTTTTCCAGTGGCTTATAAAACTTAACCCATCAAAGCTTCTATTTTCCATGCTGCAGCATCTGCTGGAGGCTGGTTCCTGTCCCCACTAGCCTGATCTGAGGGAAAGCTACTTCTGTTTGATGAAATAAGGCACCCAGAGCAAATTTGGTTTGTCCCAAGTGAAGGAGGCTTCAGTCTTATGTGTGTGTACACATGGAGGACACACTAGCCACAAAGGGCAAGTAAATCTGCATATAGCAACACTGACATTTGGGGCAGAGAACAAGACCTTTTCTTGCCATTACTGATGCTACAGGAGATATTATACCTCCCAGATAGGAGACAGCACCTCCACCCTCAGTATTCTTCATGCTGTTAGCTAAAAAGGGGAAAAGGCCTGGCTGGAAGACAAAGAGACAGGCTATTTTAATTCATCTCTTCTCCCATATGTCTTACAAAACAGCCTTTAATTACATGCTAACATATTTTCTACAGGACCTGTAAATAATTTATTTCATAGACTTTATTCTGGGAATGAATCAAGAAAGCAGTGGATTATTATCTACAGGACTTCTACCTCATTTGTTGCTAAAGCTGGATGATAAATGAATCAGGGAATTATAGAGAGGAAAAAAACCCTAGGCTCATAGCAAATACATTTATTAATTTTAAAAGCTATTTTGCTATTTTTTGCATGTTTCTAGGGCAATGGGAGAATTAAGTGTTTCACTTATCTAGAGTTCTGTTTACTGTTTACCTAGGTAATATTCATCTCTAATTCTGTAGAGATTAATCTAAAGAAATAGATTGCTTTAAATCTGTGGATTCCTTCCTGTGGATCAACATGTAACCCGTGCTATTGAACAGAACTGGAGGAGGAAGAAGGACTGTGCATACCAGCAAGCAACAGCCACCAAGGAGAAAAAACAGACTTCAGGACTAGCAACACAACAGTGAAGAGTTTTGCAGAGGAATAATCATAGTCAGATGCACATTCTTGACTGGTTGCAACAGCCACAGTCTGTGCTGCCACCTGTGTTTAAGACTGTGTGAACCAAGGCTAATGGGCAGCTGCCATTGAAGATGCAAAGTCAGATGCACAACAGCACCATGCACTCAAAGGTATCAGAATCACACAGCAATAAACTCCTAAATATACTACTAAAACCACCAGCAGGATAAAATGGTTCCAGCATTTCATATCACATTGTCATTAGTAACAGCTCGTTTGTGAGGCAGACATAAATCTGCTGTTCATCTAAACTGTTGATGTTAGAATGCTTCTTTTCCATCCCATAGCAAAATCCAAACAGAAATTTACATTTTTTCTCTCTCTTAATACTTCTCTGCTGATCCTTTGGGAGAAACAGTTTTTAGGATATATTTCTTCTTCTTTCAGGAGCTTCCACTGATTTCAATTTAGACCACCTTCCTGGTAAAAGATAATTAATAGGAAAGCAGAACAAATGCCCAGGAGGAATTGTTGAACAAGTGGCATCTGAACTGTTGAAAGGATTTCAAAAGCAACCCATTCTGACTCCCTTTCATTTGAAAACCACCTACAAGCTCTAGTGATCCATTAAAGCTCAGCACGGCCTGAATAATCTATAAATGCAGGGCCACACTTGGAAGGAGTGAGAAGCACAACTGTAATCCCCAGTTGTGCTTCTGTTATGGCCCAGCTGATGAAAAGTGGAAAAAACAGTTTAGAATTGAAACAAAAAACAATCAGTAGCCTTAGGCATCTCTTGATCACAACGTTCTAGCAGAAACTGAAAGTTAAAAGTGGTCAGTCCACCACAAAGGCATCACAAGCAGCGATAGCATCTGCAAGAGAAAAAGGAGATTTCTTCATCAGATGAACACAGGTGGCAGAAAGACTTGAAAGCAGACAATTATTCCCTTTGAAATCTACTTTTGACTGCTGCACTGAGCATTCCTCAGGTGGCTGGGACCCTTTCAATACTGCTTCTAATACGAAAAGAGCTACAGTAGATAAGTAGCACCAGTTCCCACTTCAGCATTTCTTTCATGCTCTGACAACAGCAAGCCAAGGCTGAGACAGACAAACTTATTTAGGTAAAGTAATAATCATCACTCAATAATGGTATCTGTTTAGTCATAAAGTATGAAAATACAATGTTTCTTTAAGGTAAAACAAATCATATTTGGATAATCTCTGTCCAAACTCAAATTCCAAAGGAGAAATCTTCTGACCAGAATAGATCATGTTTTAACTGCAACCACTGCTAGTAACTGCTACACTTGGGAAATAAATACATAATGCACAAGGCCAGGTGTAATAAAACAAATCCTAATACTGTTGAGAGCTAAATTTGATATTACTCATCACTACTCAGCTGTGGGTAGATAATGTAAAAGGACCAAGCTCAGTAAACACTCCCTTGTCAGAGAACTTTCTTAAAAAAGATGAAAAAAACCAAACTTATTAAATTTTCATGTACTGAAGCTCAATTATAAATCTACAGAAGTGATTAATCAAGAGAAAAACGTTAGAAGAAGCAGTTATAAATAGGAACTGCATATCATTGCCACTGGTGTTTCAACTGCAATATCCAGTGAAAGTAATTAGCAGAAGTGGCCTGGTGAAAAACCTTTGTGTCCAAAACCTGTTTGCCTTCTCAACTGCATTACCTGAGAAAATAAAAGATACTGCCTCTCTCAGAAGCTGATCTTTTAGATCTCTAAAATATCAATTATATAAATTTAAGAAAATAAATGTATTTTAAAGACTTTAGCTAAATTTCTCAAGCATTCTAGATATACTGTCAGTTGAAAAAGAGGGTTGAAAAATGCACTGAAAAATAATTGCAATAAATCTTAATGTACATAATCACATTGCAGTGCATTACAACTGTGAATTGTTATTTAGAAGTGATTTTGTCAGAACAGTTACTCAGGTTCTTCGGGACTTGCTCCTAAAGCAATATTTTGGCATTCTCATAAACTTATTTTAGTAGATGCAAACAGCAATGAAATTCAAGATACTGCAAATCATTTTCCCTTCAAATATCTGAATTAAATCCAAATTAAGCATGCAGAAGAATTTGATTACTGTATCTGCAGTGACATCTAGTGCAAGAAATCAAAACCACAGTCAAACAGGCTTCCCTAAGAAAAGATGCTATTTTCATTTATTGAGTGATTACTGACCAAGATAAACAAGAATAATTAACATCAGCCCTCTTGAAACTTTCATAATATCTCTTCCTCTGCACAGCACTCCCAAGCCAGCTGAAAGCAAGTCTATCAAACATAATATGTTAATAGGAGACTACATAATACTTTAATAAGGCATTTTTCTTTTTCATACAAATTCAGTTTGATAAATGAACATATATTACCTAATTGCTGGGGGACAAATAATTGTTGAGAAAGCTAATATCCCTAGGAACAGAGCTGCTGCTCTATTTATTCTATGAACTTTTCCAACAGAAAACAAATTCAGCAGCAACATCTGACTTAAATTCTTTCTGCCAGTTCCATTGCTGTGTAATCCTGTGTTAATTTTGCAGAGATTTTTAAACATCTTAAAAATTCAAGCAGATGACATAGCTTTTAGAAAGGAAACAAAAACTGGAAACATGCAGTAAGTTTTCTGATACAAACAGATGACAAAAGAAGTAATAAAATATTAAATAAGGTTTGTTCAAGTTGAAGTACAGATGAAATTCTCCCTTCAGAAATAGACAGATATGCTTCAAACACTGCCAACAACAGACAGTATAAGCAACACCAATATGTCTACCAACAAGTTTACAAAAATTATTCACTTACTGAAATAGAAAAAGCCTTAGAAACATTCCTGTCAAATTCCTGCCAAATTAGAAATTTGCTGAAATAAAAAAAGCCTCATTTATTTCCTTTTATTTACTGAAATATTTTATTTAATTTACTGAAATTTACTGACATTTAATTTCAGTAATTTTATTTACTGAAATTAAAAAAACCTTAGAAATTCCTGCCAAACATACAAATAAATACATATGCCAAAGCTGCAAATACACATCAGTCTTATAACACCATTTTTTTCATCTGACCTGTAAATACAACCAATTTTAGAACCTGTTCTCCACAGGTATGTGAGCAGAGGTCTTGAAACTTCACATGCACTTCTTAAGGGCAGGATTAAAGTCTATTTACTTTTTAGAAGTCCTAGAGCTTGTTTTTCAGGAGCCCAAGAGGCTCTGTAACTCCTTTCCCCTGCTGCCATCAAAAGTGGAAGGAGCCACTAGAATTTTAGGTGAAAGCAGAAGGTGCTAATTGAGAGCACTTCTCACCTGAGGACTGAGCTTGTTAAAGCAATGATATGAAAGAATGAAGGAAAAAAAAATGCTCATCAAAGGGCAACATACTGGAGTAGAACATAACACAAATGAGAAGAGGAAAACCAGACAAGTGGGTCACAGTTAATAGGTAGTAACAACAAGGCATAAAAGAGCAAAATTGTGATGTATGCCCAGCAGTTCAGGCAGAAAAACTCAGACAACAGTGTTTTAATACCATTCAGCAAATGTGGTCTCAAGATTATCTGGCTATGAAAATAAATGTAGACAAATGCAACATTTATATAGAACACAACAAACTGCTCTTGACCGAGTTCACTACGGTATGCAAGCCACCATGGAAAGCAAATTGTTAAAATAAAATATATTTGCCTGTGTCATCCTAATCTACACCTCCTAATGAGCAACACCACTGCTCTGAGTTTTGGTCTCCTAGTGTCTTTGCTGCATATAGTCAAGATTCCCAAAGAAAGAAAATTCCCCTGCTTGGATAACTATGTCCACCAAAATTTGTATCAATCTGTATTTATTCATCATGGTAAGTCAAGGGTATATCATTTTCCCCAAAAAGAGGCATGATATAAACAAACAGTAGATGTTAATGTTTGAAGATAAGCAGTTTACATACAGTTTTCTTCCTCATGTATTAACAACCATTGTTAAGACATAAATATGCACTATTAAGCAGCAGTCAACCAAACAGCACAAAAAAGAAAAAGAATAATCAAATAAATCATCAACAGTGTTCAGTAACATATCTGCACACCATGTGGTAAAGTGCTGCAGCAGAATTATTGATGCAAGTGAGGTGGTGTCACTAAATCCAACAGGATAAAGCCAGCTGAAGTAGTGACTAGTTAAACTATTGATCACACAAATTAGACATATGCACAAAAAAATCCCTTCTTTAATAGACTCTGATAACAGATCCCTCTACATCCTTTGACACTGGCTCACCACCAACACACAAAGCTAATGACATGGTTAGAATCAAACAACAGGATAAGCAAATAAAAGGGAACTTTAAATCTACTTCAAGATAAAAATAATTATAAAAGAGCATTTAAATATCTTTACACTAGCTACAAATGACATATATTAAAAAGGCAACAAAGCCATGCCAATTTCTACACAAACAGAATCAGGGAGAGAAATTTAAAAGAAATTTGGGACGAAAAAACCAGCAAAAAATTATATAATGGAGCACACATTTTAAAAAGATTCTTCTATACGCTGCTAAAGGTTAGAGAAAAAAATTGAAATGCACAAAGGATGACAAAAAAAGGTGACACTAAATATAAAAGATCTCTAGGAGAATGACAACATATGCAGTCAAATAAAGCAGCCACATCAAAAGAAGTTTCGTACCAATTCATTCAATTACCAATTGAGAGAAAAAATCAAAAGTTGGATAGGTTACCCTAACATCTTAGATCTTGAGCAGAACAGTACAAAAAGGCCTAAACTAAGGAAAAAAGCAAACAGGATTTCTTCCCTCCTCCTCTTCTTTTTGGGAATGTATATGAAAGAACATTAGAAGAAGGCAAAAAAAATTCACACAAAAATCCAATGAGCTTGGGATGAAAGCTAAATGCTTCAGTTAAGTGCTGAGGTTGTAAGACATCTGAAGAGAAGCAATGTGAAGCAACACAGTTCTGTAAGGTGCAATCCTTTGGTGATATTTAAAGAAATAACCCAAAGCCTGTGGACTTTAAACCAAACACTATCACTCTGGGCTCTGATGCAGTATTTTATCCAATGATGAAGCATCATCCACATATTTATTAAATTTATTAAGCATTCAAATATCTTTGCTTTTCTTAAAAACAAGGACAGTTGACAGACTGTAATACTAAGTAAGGTGTCAGTTTGTATTACAGTGAGAAAATCAAGTATGAAAACAAACATCACTACTAGAAACAACACTTGGCACTTCAGGCAGATCAACAGCAAGAACCTGCCACACTACACAACAAAGAATCCTTCATATAGAATCAGCACAAATTTAAACCCTGATGTATGCAGTGTCCTAAGCCTTGAATACGAAAAATGAGAAGATTTTGGCTTTAGGTGTGAGTTGACAATAATTCAGACTCCAGAGGAAGCCACCCACAGCCACCCTCCAAAAGGATTCTTCCAAAAGCACAAAGGAAAAAGAACACACTATCAGTGCCACCACCACCAGCCCAAGATATGTCCAATCTATCATCAACAGAATGAAAGATTTTACAATATTTTCAGAGCTGATAGTGGCATTCAGCCACTGCACACTACCCCAACTCCAAAACTCACATTTGCAGATAGGATAGTTCAACATACTCAGTCTAAAGATGGAAAAAAAGTAACTTCAGGTTAACTATACACAAATGTCAAAGGGGATAAAAGCCACCAACAGAAATAAAGAAGAATACTGGGATGCACATGTCAGATGCACATATGGTACTGTGCTGACTAGCAAAATTGAATTTTAGGCTGTCAAATACTTTTTATCAAAAACCTGCCTTCACATGGATTTTTCTGTTCCTCAGTACTTTCTAGCTGGAGAGTATTTTCCATTCTCTATGAATTATTTTCAAGGTAGCATTTAGATGCTGCTGGTCTAATTTTAACCAAGGTTCAAAATAACTGGCAAGGCTAAAAAAAAACTAAGAAACCTCTCCCTTGCAAAACACCATTTATTTGTCAGCACTGTATTCACTGAAAGCCAGGTAACTTTTTCCAGCAATTATCTGTTGATCTAGTGGAAGACACCACTCTCATAGTGGTGTCTCATAGTGCCAAGCCAATCTGTTTTTACAAATTACAACATGTACAGTCTCTGTGTGCAAGGGAGGGACGTAAATGACAAAACAAAACCCCAGTGAACTCACAGATAATCCATAACAAAAAACACCACTGCTCTCTGAAGTTTAAAATCTGCTTTCTGGTGAGTCAGCCTGGCAAACTTCCAAAAAGCTCTTTCCCACTCATATGCTGTCAGTGATTTCATGAATCATTAAACAAGAAGTGAATAAAAATATGGATCACTTCAGTGAAAGAGTGTAAAATAGAACAGTACAACTAAGAAATCTTTTGCAGATTTTCAGGGTGTTTGGGACAATGAAAGTTTAATCAACTGCCTTTAACCCAGAAGTGGAATATAAGGTATATTCATACACCCAAATATCATCCTATGAGAGTGCAGTTCATACAGAAGCTGCAAGAATCATGCTAAGAAAGGTCAGTACTAGAAAATCAGAAATTACAGCTTCTGTGTTTAAGTCCTTTAGATTCAAGTATTTAACAAACGCAGCTTTCCCTTGTTTATATGTATTGTTCAGTGAACACCTCCACTGATTCTATATTTTATGTGAATCAGTGCATTTCCAACATGGAGCTTTGAAAATTTCCCATATGCAACATAATGTTCACTTCCACAATTGACCAAAATTCACAAATGCTGCATGTGACAATGGATTTCCCAAGCTACACGTGAATAAAGAGAGAATTAACAACGTTTTATGTATGTATAGATGCTTCAAAAAACCAAAATAACATAAAGATGTAGGCAAGACGTCTCTGATGAATATGAAATTGATAATTCCCAGTTCAGTATCTAGATAGACATTAAACAGTCCATTCTTTCATGCCTACCCTGCTCCATTTTCTGTGCTATACATTATTTACTTTTATTTTTAAGCACAGAGCCATTAAACTCATGTGGAAGTCAGATCAAAGACAGTGATGGACTTGAAGAAAAAAATTTAAGAAACCAAAAAGTGATACAAGAAAAATCAAGTTTGAGATCAGCGATACGGAGAATTAAAAAAATTACTTCTAAATGCTGGCTTGAATTGCACTACAAAAAAGTTATGTTCAGCAAATCCTGAAAGCTTAAGCTTAATTTTCAAAATTTTTATTTAACAGAACAGTTAAAACATCTGGCAACACAAATATTAGTTAACATGTTAAAAAACAACTTGTGGGAATTATTACTCTGTGTATGTGTGCACGCACACATGTGCTTGTACAAATGCATGGAATCATCAAGTAGCCCATTAAAATATAACCTCAGCCAGCCACCTTAATGCACCAAATACCAATATAAAATCCCACCAGGACAATGGAAAATCCATATCCACTGAGATATCCAGTGTGAGATAAGAAGTGATTATTCACAGGTCTTGTGATACCACAGAAATGCCAAGGCTATGAGGGATCCATTTGTCCTTGGCCCAGGCTTTCTGCATTTGTAATTCAATAAAACCATTCAGCAATTTAAAGATTTCTTAGAGAGAAATTGTTTTGCACTGTGGGCTCACTATGGTAAATAACACAAGGAGCCGAGCAAAAGAAGATTATTAGAAACGTAATTTTTTTTTAAGGAAAATACTAAGGCTAGGTCAAATGCCAAGAGGAAAATTTATTTATTTGCCTTACTTTCAGAATATCTTGAGTTTCATTCCATTTGTTAGTCCACTCTTTGGTCAGTTCTTGTACCTATGAAAGAAAACAAATTTTGAAGAAAATCACATCTTTTCCAAATTTCTTGATAAATGCATTCTCAAAGAAGTACTAAGTATCTGTGTAATTCTTTGTGAAGTTTAGTACTTAAGCATTTAAAAGAGTACTGATGCTCCTGCAAGAATTGCCATTCCTACAGTATTTCTCCCTCAAAATACAAAATTCTTATTTACACTGTAAAATGAAAGGAAAGTCTGGGATAATTGCTTTAAATAATTGTCTACCTTCAAATAGTTTCATAAAGTGCTTTAATCCTACGAAGTTGACTGCCACAGACTGATCCCTGAGCTATAACAGGACAGCTCCTTTCCCATGGCACAGGTAGGCATGGTAAGGCAAAAAACCCCTCCAGAGGATGGCATGCAGAGGGGGAGGCAGACCAGCAGGCTTCAGGAGAGAACCAGAGCAAAGTTTGCTGCAACTCAGCAACTACCCACTTCACTGTCATCAGCACACAAGTGAGAAGATGCTTGCAAAGGCATTACAGACAGGGAGAGTGCTGGGCATAAAATCATTTAGGTTGGAAAAGACCTTAAGATCATCAAGTCCAACTGTTAACCCAGCACTGCCACATCCCTCTGAAGGGCCACATTTATAGGTCTTTTAAACATCTCTAGAGTTGGTGAATCAATCATTTCCCTGGGCAGCTTTTTCCAGTGCTTGATAACCCTTTCCATTAAGGAATTTTTCCTAATATCCAATCTAAACATCCCCTGAAGCAACTTGAGGCCATTTCCTTTAGTCCTATAGTTTTTTTCCCTGGGAGAAAACTGAGCCCCACCTGGCTACAGCCTCCTTTCAGGTGGTTGTAGAAGGTGAGGTTACCCCTGAGCCTCCCTTTTCCAGGGTAAACAACCACAGCTCCCTCAGCCATTCCTGCCTCACACTTGTGCTCCAGATACTTCCCCAGCTCTCACTGTCCTCTGCACTCATTTCAGCACCTCAGTGCCCTTCTTGCAAGGAGGAGACCAGAACTGAACACAGCACTCGAGGTGTGGCCCCACCAGTGCCAACTACAGGGGAACAATCACTTCCCTGATCCTGCTGGCCACACTACTGCTGAAAGAATTAACCAATTTTTGAACCAACTGGCAACAGCTTTCAAAACACAGGAAAGAATTAACACAGAATGATACAATAAAGAATGAAAGATTGCTAGTCAGAGGAATGACAGTACCATTATACTAGATTCTTCTGGATGCTGTGAGTTATCCAAACTCAGGGCAGGTGCCACTGGCTTTCTTGGCCACCTGGGCACATGCTCACTCATGTTTAGCTGAACAATTTGTATTGCTCAGAAACACTTCATTTCATTTTTAATTAAGTCTTTTAAATGAAACATTTTTAAATTAAACTACTCCAAATTATTCCTATATAAGGAAAATCAACTCATTAAAGAAAGTCACCATATACTTGTCAGGCAATATAAATATGGTGATAAAGTCTTTAAATCTATACAAACAAACTAGTTTTTACACTCATTCAATTATAAAAAAGCTATAACCACTGCAACATCTACCAAGAATTTTCAGTAATTATGTCTGTTGTAATTATCATGAATAGTAATCACATAACCTTTTAACAAGGCTGATAAAGGTAATAAAATACACTTGATAAACACCCCAGACAGCAGGGCCAACACTTCTGAGCACAATAATCAATGGTTACTGTCAGAACATGAATAACATATTCTAAATAGCCTACCATCAGCAATTTACATTACTGAGCTCCTCTTAGATAAAAGCTTTTTGTTTGTACTCAAAAAGACTAAGGATATAAATAAAACAGGATTTTCAAAGCAATACATAAGTTTTCTAATTCTAAAGGTCGAAGCAGTACCAGTGTAAACCCAACCATTTAAACCAGGTAAAGAGCTGGTTTTTTTAAAGGTATCATATCTACATTTGATTGGCATCTTTTGGCAGTATTCAGAACTGAATATTTGCTGCCATGTATTTGAATAATTCCAAATATTTCCCTCTTGCCTCTTCCAAAGTATGACTTTTACTCTTTTTTTTTGAACCAATTTGCAACAGCTTTCAAAGCAAGCTAACACACAGGAAAGAATTAACACAGAATGATACAATAAAGAATGAAAGATTGCTAGTTAGAGAAATGACAGTACCATTTTAGCTAGATTCTTCTGGATGCTGTGAGTTATCCGAACTGCCTGGAAATTATTTGCAGCCTCTACATTTGAAAAAACTTGGTGAGAAGCACACTGTGAAGTACACCTAGACCTAAGAACTTCCTCTGAAATGACAGCTAATTAGGCACTTAATATATTTGTACACACCAGACTTAAATATTGAAAATTTCTAAAAACCTACCCCACACCACAAGTTATAAATTACTTCAAAGCATAGAAGAGGTGACCATTCTCCCCATAATCTTTCACTGATTTTTCTACACACTGAGTATTTTGTTATTTTGATTACCTCCTACTTATTACAGTGATTTAAGTGACTTTTCCCCTCTAGTCTACTTACATACTTTTTTAGTAAGGCAAGCTGGTCAGGGAACAAGTCTTTTCATTTCATTTTCATAAACAGAACTGCTACATAAGTATAAAATATATATTTTGTTCTTAGTTACAATGCTATATTAGTAGGATAACAATATTACTAATTCACACACCTACTTTTGTTTTTTTTAAAGCATCAAGGCATGCTACTGGTTCAAAAAAATTTAGTTATGCATCAAAAAAAAAAAAACTTGAAAACTACAACTACTCCTGCATGCAGACCACCTACCTTTCTTTGATGTTTAAAAACTGCTTTATGAAATTATAACTCACCCTTGCTTCATTCTGTTGAAGCTTTTCTTCCATACTTAAAGCTGTCGGAGAATCCAAGAGTGCAATCTAAAACCATGAACAGTAAACATTAATTCAAAAATAAAACAGTCACAATTTCTGGGAGAACCAAATGAAATGCAATTGTTCAAGTTTTCTGAGTCTTTAGCGTACTTTAATATATATAACTTGAACTTTAACATATATCATTTTATCTTATATTACTGTAAACAGAAAAATCAAAATCCTGTCAAGGCATGTATTCAAATACAAATTGGCTTGAGAATACTGTTTTCACTCACGACATACAGATGGCCAGACACAGGGAACCCAGACACATTTATAACAAGTAACTCCTAATACAGCTTTCTTTATATTTTTAAAAAACATGAAATGTTATTATGAATGAATAGTTATCCATTTTGCCTTAGTATGTATACTGCCTTAATAACTATATCTTAACATAACTAGCCTTAGAAGAGGAAAATTACTAAACAACACAAATACACAGGCAGTACTCATTGTATGTGACCTTCTACACTGAATCCAGAACCATATTTTGGTAAACAGTATCTTCAGATCTACAGAAGCATTTGCAATACAGTGTTCTGGTGATACAAAGGAAAACAGGAAATAAATTATACTGAGATTTATATTACTGTAATACACCACCTGCTGTTTTACCAACCATCACAGATTCGATAAACTAAAGTTCTTTATTGTCTCCCACACAGCCATCTACCACATCCTACCACTGAACCAGATTTATTTTGCAATAACCACTATTTTACAGCTTGAAACTAGGTCAAAGCATTCAAACTTCAAGGGGGTCCAAGTTACACCTACTATGCTGACTCTAAATCAAACCATCATTTGAAAATAATTAGTTTTCCCCTCCTAAAAAATATGAAAAAAACAGAAGTAATTCAACCCCATAAAGAGTTTTTAAACTGTAACAAAGCAGAGCTCTCTGCTTCAATCATGTACAATAGCCATTTCTGCTTCCAACAGTGGTTCCCATCCCCTTCTTCAGCAAATTTTTTATAGCATGAAATCCAGCTGAAGTCTACCTTCTACTAACAATGGTCCATGTTGAGCTGACATTTCACATTGTACAGATCATCTAAAACAGAATTACATAGTTCTAGAAACAAATCTAAAGTAGTACTTCAAATACTTCCAAACTATATTTGCTCAAGTATGAAATCTAGCAGATCTGAATGACATTATGTAGAAGAGACAACTGGCCTGAACCAATTGGATATTCTTTATTGTTACTTTGATTTGATCACCCTGGGAACACATGAGAAACTAAACTTAACTGAGCCTGTGCAGTGACTGTGTTTCCAGCAGATCACACTGACCAAACAAGAAAGAGAATCATGCAAAAGTGAAGCAGAGCATTTTTGTTTTCTTACATTACTACTGAAAATATTTTTACATATTTAGAATGCTAGGTGTCTTCTAATGCACTGCATAGCCAAACACAAACAAAAAGTATTGTTTCAATTCATTCATACTCCACATTTTTATATTTATGCATCTTGAATACTTTAAACCTTCTACTTCTTTTGAGATACTACACAAAGTACCTCTTCAGTCCATCAGGATAGACCCAGAAGGTGTGCTCCTCTCAGTCTCCTTATGCTGTGTTGACTACCTGTTCCACAGCACACTACAGTCCAGCTCAGATTGTATTATGAGAAACCTAAAAGCTTTGGGAAGACAATTTTCCCCCCCTTTATGTTAAAAGAGTTAATCTGCTGGCCATATGGAAAATTACTCCATCAGGAAACTAATATTCATTCGTAGCCTCACAGACCTTGTTTACTCAAATCAATATAATGAAAGATAATTACATTCTAGAAATAGATGTTATAACTCAAGGAAAATGACACATAAATTCCAAGTAAAGCTAACCTGATTCCCTTGAGCAAGCAGGGCTTTTAATCGGGCTATTTCAGCTCTCAGCTCACGGATCAGTTTGACGTTAGGATCCTCATTAATAGTAGGCTTGTTGATGATGTTTTTGGCTCTATTTGCATAGCGAAGTGTACTTAAAGTTTCTCCATAATTGACATCAGCAGGGGAAATAGCTAAGGACATGAAATCAGAAGCAGTTTATCTAGCACCATATTTTCATTTACTGAAGTTAGTTTATATTTTAAAGTATGGGTGAAGAGAGAGAAATACATCATTTACCAGTATGGATACAATTTGTTCCAACTCTTCACCACTTTCATGTCACTATAACTTTGCATAAATAAACACTGTATGAGATAAGTGCATTAGGATAATCAGGTCTAACAAGTGTTGCAAAGAAATCTTGCTGTCAATCTATTCAACATTTACATTTCCCTGGTAAACATAAATGTCCTATATGAATACTTCACAGGTTTGCTTGCAATTTTTTACAAGATCAGTCAGGAAAACAGTGAATATTTTTTAAGTATCAATGTAATCACTGAAAAGAAAAGACATTTCAGGTAAAACACAGTAGGGAAATTAAACATTAAAACAAAAAATAACCAGACAGGAGAACCAACACAAGAGAAGAGCTTCTATAATTTACAACCCAGCTGTTCTCCTGAGCTGCAGGCATCTGGCAGCACACAGAACTGTCAGCTATCTGATGCATCAAGAGAAATTAGTATTATTTTTCAAGCAACATAACCAGGAAAAACAATGCAATTTAAATTCAAGTGCTAATGCTATCCTTCCCTTAATTTTCCTAACAATATATATGGTGTTACAAATTAAAAGGATAATTAGGCCATCCAAATAGATGAGTGAAAATACAGAAGAAAAAACCATCCAGAAATCTTAATGATCAGACTGAACAAGAGATCCAGAGAATCAGACAATGAAAACACCTGAAAAACGAATTAAGCAACTAAAATAATCTGTCCTTTCTCATTCTCTCAAAAACAATAATATTTTTTTTTGTGATACAGGCCCTCTGAGTTACAGGAGATGCACTTTGAAGCAGACTATAATTCCCCCAGCTCAAATTCTCACTTCCCTGCTTTATCTACTGTTTCCTCTCCACTACTCAATTATTCTCTTTCTGGAAGGATGTTACAATATGTTACAGAAATATGACAAATCATATCCAGACATATTTTTCTACAGCCTTTCCTACAGTTTAAAGTAATCTTCCTGCATTTTTTTGTGCTTAATTATAGAAAAGGCAGGACAAATGTATGTGGACAGCTTGCTGGGCTGTTAGGGAATTCTACCACATTACCAGGAGAGTTACTGCTGATGAAAAGATCAACCATCAGGGCTCTGCCTAGCCTAGAAGTATCACTAATAGCTGAGGAAGTAGCTGAAAAAGAAGCTGAGTGCTGTAATCATTAGTACAGGCACTGAAAGCTCACAGTGTTTCTAAAACTTCTCTTCCCAATCCCTCTCTCAAAAAAGAAAAAAGAAAAAAACTAAAAACATGGAACTGCAAGAAAGCAGCAAGAAGAAAGTTGCCAGCACAGCTTTACTTCCAGAAAACCAAAGCAGAGTCTGGTCCACAACCATCTATTGGCACTACTATGACTCTCCTAAGGAAAATAAGTGCCATGGATTCCAAAAACATCCCCAAAATCCTACAACAAAGGAACTGCTATCCAGACAATTTGACTGTTTCTGAAGAACCAGAACCTGATAAAAATGAATATACTTTTATCTGCTATCCCACATTCCCTAAAGGGGATTGTAACAGCTAAAACCCCACTTCACTTGAGCAGGAAAGAGTGAAAGGAATTTCAGAGCTGCTCTCCTCACACGCAGCAGTACCTGGACAAGTGGGCCCACAGGGACCTATTGAGGGCTGATAAATCCAGGTGCAAGGTGCTGCACCTGGGTCAGGGCAATCCCACATAAGAGTACAGACTGGGGAAAAGGACTCATTGCAAGCAGCCCTGCAGAAAAGAAATTAGGGGTTCTTCTTGGTGGCTGAACGTGAACCAGCAGTCTGTGCTCAAGGCCCAGGAAGCTTGCCATATCCTGGGCTGTTTTAAGCTAAAATTGGAGAGATTCACATCAGATATTAGAACAAAATTCTTTATCCAGAAGGTGGTGAGACACTGAAACAATGAAGTTCTAAGGCTTGAACAACAGGCCCTGAGACAAAGTTGACATAAAAATGAACCTTCCAACCAAATTTTATACATATATTTGGTCATTAAGAGAGTATTGTTATATATATATGTTCATTTATTGGCAAAGCATGTCTAGAAACTGGGTAAGGCTACATCTGGCCTTATTAGGAGGGGTAATACAATCAACTACAACTCCTTTGGTTCCTCCTTGAGCCAAGTTTTGGGAGAAAGCCAACAGGAGAATGAAATTAGAAATTACATCTGCTTGTTTATTCAACAGTATAAAAACTGGGCCACTGTCATAGAGAAGTGGGGGAGCCCCATGGCCTGAGGTGGATTCCCAATTGCCAGGTGTGGCTCTCCAGTCCTTTGCTGTGACAGCTGATGTTTCTTAGACTTGGATGATGCATCTTTATTAGGGTAACCTGGTGATGTATCTTTCTTAATCACTGTAGGCTATATTCTCTATACTATAGAATTTATTTTGTAGTATTTTTATTTTGTAGTTTCTTTCTATATTCTTTCATAGTAATGATTAAGTCTTCTTAGTTTATCTTTTTGTAATTCTTAGCTAATTATTATGTGCTTTGCTTAGCTTATCCTTTTGTGATTATTTATAGTTTTACATTATAGTAAATATAGTTCTTTAATTTGGTGTCTGTGTCTCTGACCCTGCCCACCAGCAAAACAAGGCTGGGGTGGATGGAGCTCTGAGCAAACTGGTCCAGTGAAAGGTGTCCCTGTCCATGGCAGGAAGAATGGAGCTAAACAATCTTTAAAGTCCATTCCAACCCAAACCATCTTATGATTTCCAACATCCAAAATCCTCACCTCCCATTAAACATCATTCTGGCTTCACTTTGTTTTTTTGGGAATGGAATTCCCTTTGCAATTTTTTGACAAACCTGCAATACATATGACATAGGTAGGGTTTTAAACTAAGTGATCCTTGCAGACCTTCCTATGGGTAAAAAACTTCTTAGACAAGAACTTAAAATGTTGTGTGCTTTTAGAAGGCTAGATAAAAGTGACCATCTTTCCCACAGGATGTCAAAAGAGACCAGGTTGCTACTAACAAAAAAAAAACAAGCTTGGAACAGCAACTGATTCACACACCAGTACCAGATGTACAAAGCTTTAATTACGCTGTGCAGAGTGTAAGTAAAAACAGAATGTTACCAGCAAGCTCAGAAAGAAAGAAATCACCAATATGTGTAAACCATGTTCTGCCATAACATCTGGAATCTAAATATTCACATCCACTCCTATTAAGCATGAACTATTCAGAATTCAAAAAGAGTAAATTAAAAACACTTACTGGCAATCATTATAGTTTTGGAGTTTCCTCCTAGGCTATCTTTTAATAGCCAAGTCAACACTGAGTCCCTGTAAGGCACAAATACTTGTTTCTTCTTTGAAAGAGGATTTGTTGCATCCTGAGATAAATCAGCTGTGATGAGAAGACAGAAAAAGGATTAAAATTACATCTTTGCATTCATTTTCAAAAATGTGATATGCCATTATTTGTGTAAGTAAACAAAGGTATTTAATGACTAAAAACACCTCAAGACAGACAAGCACAAAAACCAGAGACTTACCTAAGGCAGAAATTACGTTTCCCAGAGTAACTAGAGATTTGTTAATATTCCCTCCTTCCTTTAATCTAACCCCTGTGGCACCAGTGGCATCTGCTCTCTCACTTCCAGCAAGATCTACCAAATGAATCTTGCTAACTGTTTCACAAGGCATTTCAGAATCAAATTTAGCCTAAAGAAAAGAAAAAATAAAACAAAGAAAAGCACGTTAAGCTAATAAATACTGCACTTTTACTGAATAAAATGTAGTGGCCTTTTTCACAACATCACTGAATTTAACTTGTTTACAATAGGAGATCTTGAGAAGACAGGTGTATTAGAGACGCCACTGAAAGACATTTGATAATGAATGGTTGCATAACTCCCATATTATTTCTTTTAATTGTAATATTTGCAACTTTTTAGTCATTTACAGACAAGCAATGACACTGTGAGTTGTAATTTACATGATGCAGTGACCATGTGCTGCATTAATTTCATTAAGCTTATAATATTTGTCTTATATTTATATATTGCTTCAGTAAGTTATAGCACACATAGACAAATTTACACTCAATTTCTCCCCCACCTCCAAGTTCTCTTCATCTAGCAGGTCATCCATGGGCTTTCTAAAAAGCCTCCAAAAACAACAACAAAGAGCAGGAGTCATTAGGAAAGGAGTTTGCTACATATAAACAAACAGATTACTGTGCTCTAAAGAAACATGTCCAATCTCACAAAGGAGTTTTGTTTTGTTACCTGAGTGAAGTTGATTGTGAAAATAGCATGTGACCTGCTACTAACATCATTCATTCCAGTTGCAGCCGTTGTCCTGTTTATATTTCCTGCATCCATAAGTTCCTCCACATCAGTATAATTTTGGACTAAATGTTTAGACAAGTCTGAAGAAAAGCAGAGTGTTACAGGATGCTCATATATGTCCTTAATTTTCTTTACAAAAAGACTCAAATTACCCTCATTACTGCAAACTATTGCTGCAATTAGTGTTCATCGTCATACTTGTTTATCACCTAAAGAAAGGAATGAGGCTTCATATGAACACTGGACAATTTACACATTTACAGTAAAAAAGAAAAAAATATGTAATCTTATTCAATTATTTAGTGGAATAACATGAGCATATTCCCACAAGAGACATAAACCTTCCCTGGTAGAGAACAGATTAAGACAATTAGATCCTAATAGGTTTTCATTTCATCCAAATATCTTAGATTTATAAATTATAGTCAACAAACTATTAAAACCAATTGCATCTCTTAACATTACTCAAAAATGTGTTATAAATTTACAGATAAAAAACTCTGTAATAATTTCTGGATTGGGAAAGTAAGTAGAAATGCAAAATCAGAAGCTATTCCTTCAATGCTTTTTACCAAAGTATGGCACTGCATCCATCATAATTTATATTTTAAAAGATAAAATGCCCTATACAATTAGATACTACATTTTAGAACATTTAAAGGTAATAAAATATGCAGTGTAAAACAATTAAAGTGTTTTTACCCTCAACATACGGCCCTTCTTTTGGATGTTCCCGTATTCTTAAATTATTTGTTTTTGACGACTTCCGTCGGAGAAGATCTCTCACACGTTCATTATAAATTTCCAAATAACTGAAAGAAAAAGAACAGAAAGCCACTGACTGATTCAAGAGTCTTTTATAAAAGGAAAGGCATACTAACACAAGTATGAAAGCAAAAGAGAAAAAACACAGACCCAAAGTTGGCCTAATAACGACTACAAGGTACTGTGATAAAGGAAAAAGCCAAAAAGGCAAGAAGAAAGTGGAAAGAAAGCAGACATGAGCAAGAGCAAGATCTCCTAATGTTAGTGTGAAATAAAGGGTAAAAAAAAGGAAGATGCTGTCCAGTAGCAAAGGCATTTGCACTGTCATATAAATGACACAGCATGCACAGCTCTTGGCTTGAAGGTACAAGTACTGCTCATTTTGACTACAAGTGCCAACAAAAATCAATTGCAGGACTGAGGCCAAGCATAAAAAGTTCTTTTTGAAAAATATGCACTTTTCCCAGAGAATACAGTGAAACAGATTGTTTGTAACTGGAACAAATTTGATAACCTGTAAACTCTTAACATGCCAAGACCTACCTGACTTCTGTTCGAAAGGATGCCTCATTCCGCTTTGTTTTTTCACTTATTTTGCTGAATAATCCTTCACAAATTCGAGGTATCAAACCTGCATCACCCTGCAATAACAACAGTTCTTAATTCCAAGATTATATATGCATGCACACTATATTTTGAAAAATAAAACCCTACATGATTAATGGAGAGTTTAAGACTCCAGAAAGGGGAAAAAATCAAAACTTCTCAGCAAACACTCTCTTGCCCTTTATTTTACTGCAGTCATTTGGCCACTTTAACCCTTTTGTGTGTGGAATGTACAACCAGCTTCATTTCTTTGCTACTGGAATACATTTGAATACAGTTTGAATAATCCCAGCTGCCCCATTCCCACCAAGTATGATTAGGCAGGTGACCAACTCCTGCTGAGGACATCTCCTCACTGCTTCAGGGAGATGGCAGTTCCTCAGAGCCATGGCTCCCTGGAATAACAGAACAGGATGTAAACATACAAATGAGCTTTGGGGTAAGAGCTCCAGGCTCAGGAGCAGCTCACAAAACAATCTGTCAGCTGTAATTTCCTTCCAGTCTAAACACAAGTTAGAGATTCAATGTGATGGGCTAACTATTTACCACTGCACCAAGAAATGCTCTTGTGGCTACAGTCAGGGGCCTTGTAATTAAGCAGGATGCAAATAAGGACAAGCCAGACCACATATTCAAATGTGAACACAGACTAGACACTCCAGGCACCTAAGAGTTTGCCTGGTGGGATTCTACAAATAACTGGCAACAGGAAAACACAAAGCCAATGAACTCCTCCTGCACCAAACTCTGCCAGAGCTAATGTTCCATGGGCAAAGACTTCTCTTCTATTTGGACTCCTACAAAATCCAACCCTTTCTGCCCAAGCTTACTCGACTTTGCTCCCACACTGGTCCCTCTGCCCTCATTTTTCCATTTCCCTCTGCATTCTCTGACACAGCAGTCTTGTTCCAGGTGCCACCTCTGAGTTCCTCTTCCTCGTTCCTTTGCCCAGACAAAATTCCCAGTTCATTATCCAGGCACTTCTATTTTTTTTTTTAATTATACTTTATCCCTCCATTTTGCCTTTTCCCAGCTTCTTCCTCCTCTTAATCAGAATCTCTCTATCCTTCTCAAACAAAGCTTCATTCTTTGAAATAATAATCTGTTCTCTGCTCCTGTCTTTCCTAGTTCTTCACATGACGCACCTTGGGTTTAAAAAAACTAAAAGAAATCCTAGATTAAGGGAGAAAGTTGCAGATTAATCCAGCTTTTTTTGAGACACTTGCCTCTGAAAACAGAGGAGCAGCCTTTCCCAACATCTGCCAATTATCAATATCTATTTCCAGGTAAAATTCCATAGGTCATTGTTGGAAATTCCCACACACATTTTGGTTGTTTTTTTTTTTTTACACAACAGAAGAGGGAAAATACTTTTCTTTCATCTTATGCTTGGAAATACCTGAATAGTTTTAATTAAAGCTTAGGGGAAAAAACATGGAAGATCCATCACAAAGTTTTAGGTAAATCATTAGTGACTGACATAATCCAGCAACCACAGAGAGAGGCTTAAAATAGGAAGTACAAGCTGTAATTGAGTAATTTCAACCTTAGCAATATAATATTGAGAAAGGAAGCACACACAGTTCCCAGAGTATTATGCTGGTAAAACGTTAATCTTAAAGAATCCACACTCTTTACTGGAAACTATATTTAAACACTTTCACCTTTTCACCCCCTAGAGCTGAAGGGCAGGATCAACTACAGCTTTGACTATTTTTTTTTTCTGGACTGCAGAGTTTCCAGACATGAAAATCAGAAGAACCAAAATAGATAGCTCATTCAAAAGCTGAATTTTCTCATTAAAAGCCTGTTCTTCTTCTGTGCTATCTAACCAGTAAAATCCTTATTGCAATTTAAATGTACTGAGCTTTGCCCATCTACTTTGACCATAAGGAGCAAATTATTCTCTTGCTTTCTGTAGCAGCCTTTCAGGTCTTAGAAGACTTTTAATCCCCCATAGTCTTGCCTTCTCTGCATATCCAAGTCTGTATTTCCTCATGTTTTATAGATCTCTGCTCATTTCAGTATCTCTGCTCAACATTCTAACTGGCCCACATACTTCCTGAAATTATTGCTATACACAGAATTGCAGAAGAAGTCTTCCAGAGCCAAGAACAGCAAATACTGAAAACAAAATGAGAACAGAACCCAGGTTTTTTAAATAGAAGTAGGGAAGAAAGAATACTTACTTACAATTCAAGTTTTCTTATAGCACTGTACAGGGCCTGACAGGGCCATCAATTTTGAAGCATTTAATTTGCCAGCTGAGTATATTTTATATGCACTCTATACAAAGCCAGATTAAAGTATTTATGTATCATGCCAAGAAGATTAGACCTTTATTATTGAATAGTGTCAAACAAACTCCAGCACCTATTCATTTACAAACTGTTTTGATAATTACAGTCATTATATATAGTGAGGCAGTCTCATAAAACTGTCACTTTTATAAATTTCTGAAATAGAAATCCACACCTAGGTTGTGAGACCTTTTCTGGTTACAAAAGTCTATTCTGCTCATGATATTGAGGTAAATATAAAGCTATGCATTTTGTAACAACTGAAAGAGAAAGATTTACAGCTAATTTACTCTCCTAAGCTAGAGGAGGTGCAAAGAGCCCAATCTTATTACATTTCAGAAGAGGGATCTATGCAAAAAAAAGGAAAGGTGTTAATATTCTTCTTTTCATTTATACTGGGAGAAGACACAATACATTTCTTTCCCCAAGGATTAAAGAATGAAACCTGCAGAGGCTGCCTGGCAAACAAGCCTCATCAGTCAGTCTTTCTAAACTGCCCCACTCCCAAAAGTTTAGTGGGTTCTCTCTGTCCTTGGACAGAGGCAACTGCAAGAAACCACTCCTATCCTTCATTCACAAACTGCTAAATATCTCCTATCACACCCTCCTCTTCCTGCAGTGCTCAATATGACATAATCCTTAAAATTAAATTTCCTGTGTAATCTCCTAAGGGTTTGATTAACTACTGTCATGCCCAACTTCTGCTTCTTGCCTGACAGTCTTCTCTAAGGACTTATTTTAATCTTCTGAGTCTTCAAAAGAGGTTTAAAACACATATACCTTCAGAAAAAGCTGATCATTAATTTTCTCAAAAGCAGTATCTCCTTTTTTTGTCTCAAGTTGGGCATAGAAAAATCAGGAGTAACATTAGAAATTTTTGGCTTTGTTACTGAACAAAGATTACTGTTTAGAAGGTGTGATACATGGAAGGGTTAGTAGCATACAGACAGAAGCAGTATTAAAAATCTTATAAAAACATGCTCCTGCAACAATGTAGTTTTAATACATTCCAACAAAAAAATACACCTGCTCACTCGATGTGGCACAGGAACTGGACATTGTCTACCTGGAATTCTCCAAGGCTTTCAGCGTGGTTTCCCACAGCCTGCTGCTAAAGAAACTAATGTGTTATGGGCTACACAAGGGGTCTGTGTGGTGGGTGGGAACAGGCTTACAGGCTGCATTCAGAGGGTGGTGGCAAACAGCTCCCTGTAAAACTGGAAACCTGTCATGAGTGGGGTCTCCAGGAATCAATATTGGGCCCAAAGCTGTTTAACTCTTCATAAGTGACCCGAACAATGGGACCAAGAGTACCACAACAAAGTCTGATGAAGACACCAAACTGAGTGGGGAAATTGATGCTTTAGAAGGGACAGCCACCCCAAAGGAAGACCTGGATAAACTGGAATAGTGGGCTAACAAGAACCTTATGAAGTTCAACAGATATAAGGCCTTACACATGAGAGAACATAATGCAGGATGCAGCAAAGGCTGGGATCTATCAGGCTGGAGAGCAGCTCTGTGGAAAGGGACTTGGGGGTCCTGTGGACAGCAAGCACAACATGAGCAAACAGTGTGGCAAAGAAAGCCAACAGGATGCTGGACTGCATCATAGCAACCAGGGCAGAGATGGAAAAAGTCATTATTCCACTCTGCTCAGCATTTGTCAGGTCACATCTAGAATACTGCATTCAGTTTTGGCCTCTGCCATACAAAAAAGATGTGGACAGGCTGGAAAAGGGTCCAGATAAGGGCCACAAGGATGACCAAAGGAAAGCTGCCACGTGAAGAAAGGCAGAGAGAGTTGAATTTGTTCAGCCTTGAGAATAAAGACTTAGAGGAGACCATATAACCATGTTCCAGTATTTATCAAGTACCTACAGAGAAGGTGGAGACCCCTGTTTACAAGGAGTGTAAAGGATGCAAAAGACAGTGGTAATAGATACAAATTACTCCTTCAGAGAATAGGACTGGATACAAGAGGAAGTTTTCCATGAGAACAATTGGTGATTGGAATTATGTCCCCAGGGGAGTGGTGGATTCCCAACAATCAACACTTTTAAGATTCATCTGAACAGGATGCTGGGCCATCTTGTCATGACCATGCTTTTACCAAGAGAAGTTGGACCTAATTGATACTAAAAGGGTTTTAAAATCATGGACATTTAGGGTTAAAAGGAAAATTAAGCTTAGTAGGCCCTGGAAAAATAAATACCCTAGGTACATGAAGGCCTTGTACCTTGGTAGAACCGCACCTGTGTAGCTAGTACATGATAAATTATATAATTGTTAGATTGGATGATTGTTTAGTAATTAAATATAATTACTGTTTAATCTTAAGAATAATCATGAGAAACTGTGGTCAGGAGCCTAAGAAAGATCACGAGAAACTCATGTCAATGTATACAATAGAACGATATAAATTTAATAATTAATATGTAAGTTATATAACGATAGAATATAAAATACGTTCAGCTCAAAAGCCGTGTCTGAGTCAGATTTGGGTCTGTACCCCTGATTCCCAGAGCTCTCAATAAAAGCACCTGCATGGAATCATATCCTGTGATTATGTGTGTTCCTGAACACCAACACAATGATCCTGAGGGTCCTTCCAAGCTGGCATTCTACAGTTCCAAGCAAACACAACATACCGCATTTCCCATCATGGTGTAGGATTTGCCAGACCCCGTCTGTCCATATGCAAAAACAGAGGCGTTGTAACCTTCAAAAGCAGATTTAAGCACATCCGTACCGAGATTTTTGAAAACCTAAAAATTAAAAAAAAAAAAAATTAAGCCAACAGAAGCTTGGGAAGAAGATTGCCATCAGCCTAGCATGGCAAATATTGAAGAATACCACAACATGTATTTACTATAGGAAAGGAAATTAATATTTCAAATAAAATACTAAGTCTTATTACCATATTTCATTTACAGCACTGCAGTGGTTTGGTTTTTATTTGTTTCTGTATCACAGAACACTTGACATGTCAAATTGCTGCTTTCTTTTCTAAAGCCTCAATGTCTTTCAGCAAACTCAGCTACTCCATTCACTTTACATTATTGTTATTATCTTTTTGCATCTTATATTATTATGTATATTATTTGTATCTTATGCATCTTATATTATTTGTATCATATGTTATTATCTTTTGTATTTTCACCAACTCTCCACCTTCTGTAAATATCCAGTCTCGCTCAAAAGGACACATTTCCATGATTCTATCAGTTTCTTCCTTGGTCTTTTTGGAGGGTTTTGTTTGTTGGTTTTGTTTTTTTGCTTTAATCAAGTGTAAGAACATGACCCATAATCTTCTCTGTATTTTCCCCATAAGTGGCTTTCACATAGCAATGCTTTTTAGGCTGTCAAACATGAAAACTTGTTTTTAATGTGGAAAGTGACCCTTTTTCATCATTTAACCCCTTCTCTTTTACCCTCAATATGTAATAACTAATAATCATCCTTCCTCCACATCCCAAAATATGGGACTCTGTTCTCACCTAATGAATTCAGCTCTCACCAGATGCCTTCACCACCTTCCTGTACAATACTGGCTCACTCCCACATGCCTCACAGATCTGCCTGACCTTTCATCTTCGTTACTCCTCATTTCAATCCATTTTCAATCCATACCCCTCACTGGGCAAGGAGTAACACTTGGTGCAGCACTTCTCCCTATTAAAATATTGATCTGTAATTAATATTAACCAACTAGACATGATTTTCAAAAATCTCATAGATGCTTCACATAGTTTAGCTATGTGTCTGCACTTTATGTGGTTTATATTCTCCAAGGCATACAAGCCATTTTTAACAGTGAATGGCACAAGCACAGTTATAATCTCACAACTTCTCCCTAAAAGGAGTGCTGGATAATTTCCTTAGTCACTAATCTTCAAATGTGCCTTTGGAATATTTCACTTGACCTTCCCTCCAGCAAAGGAGTCACAGTGCTGTAACCAGTTCTATCTCTCAAAGAAGAACACAAAGATCAGCCAAAGCTACTTTATTCTTTCCCCTATTTTTCTCTTTATGCACTACTCTTGATAGAATTTTCCTTTTTAAAAATTTGTGTATGTCTTGCATGTGATTTGAGGTAGTGCAGCCTTAACACAAAGGCAGTCAGTCTGAACACAAAGGCTTAACACACAGGTGAGAAGCAAAGACTGTTTGGATGGGACATCAGTTTGTCACAAAAGGGCAGTAAATATCAAAATTCTATTTGTTTCTTGGTCAGGAATACAAAATAAGAAGCTTGATGGCAAATTGCCATCCCCACTCTAACTTTGGAATACTAAAATGTATTTTGCATCTAACAAGGCATATTAATAAGGCATGCAGTATTAGACAGATTTCCACTTCTTATTTTTCTGCCTTTCAAATGGAAAAATGTAACAATCATGAACAAAGGGCACTAGGCAACCACATCCCCAACAATCAAGATCAATTTTATTCTCTGGCAAGATGAATGTGAAAAAGAGGCCCTTCAATGCCATTGGTGCAGTAAGTTGTAATTTCTGCAGGAACTTGATAAGAGCTTAACTACAAAGTCTTCCAATTAAATATGAAATCATTAACAAAAGCAAAACAGTAGCTTGTGCAGTGTATGATTAGGATTTGCACTCCTATAGTTTAAAAATTCCTTTTGTTTTGGAAGCACTGCACACAGTGTAATTAAACGAAACCTGAGAAACAATATTTTTGTAGCTAAGCAAGGGAAGTCCACACTCCTGCCAGTACAGATAAATGAGGTGTCCAAGATTCTAAAACACACTTTAACAGCACAATATTAAACACAGACATTGAAGTCATGTTTATGATTTATCCTATCATTACCAATCATAAAACTCACAGCTTATAATTTATTGCTCAAGGCTGCTGCAACCATCAGTATATGGGCATTTGAATTTATTTTTGTTTCTACAGATTCCTGACATGGGCAAGTTATAGTAATCTTGCCTCTACCTGACCCACTCTGAAACAGGTAAATGGCACCAGAAGGAAGAATCTGGAAAAGGGGAACTTACCACTTATATAAAGTGATGTCCAGTGGAAACTGGACACCAATATACACTACAACTTGGATTTGCAAACTTTACTCTGCAAATGTTTTTTTTTTGACAGGAATTAACCTAATTGTTTCACAGCAAATTTGGATTCTGGCAATAACCTGCCCTGTAGCAGCAAGAGCCTACTAATACCATTAATCTCTTCCTGGGGTTCCTCTAATGTGGTCTTGTCTAACACAGCTTTCCAGAAGTATCTAAAGGCAGGTATCTAGAAGATCCAAGAATTAAATATCTATAAATTTAAGCCACAACTAGTGCATGACAATAAGCTTCATTTAGAATCACAGAAGAAAAATACATGATTAAGGCTGCTTTAGTTAAAATAAATAATTAACAGACTCTGCGTGCTCAATTGAAAGAATTTGCTAAAATTCTAGCAAAGCAATATGGCCTGAAACACCTGCCTAAAACCATTTACTAGAATCTCAGGTTCAAATCATTGCTCTCAAATACATTACTACCTCCATTTGCCACACTACTGAAGTAATTAGGGTATTTCTATATTGATGGTCAAATAAAATGTATATTTCCTGGTATTTCAAAAAACAGCAAAAAAAAAAAATGTGTTACTTAAAAGAACATCATCAAGAAACAACAATCCAGAAAGTGTAAGAATATACATGATCAAACCCTAATATCTCACTGAAATAGAAGAAGTATTCAGAAAATAAGACGACGTATCACTTACCCTGATGGTTAAACAAAAATTTACAAGTCTAAATTCCCCATCAGTTATAGTCATTATATATATTTTATATATATATATATATACACACATACATATATATATATATAATGGCAAAACTTGTCATTCTCATGAATATTTTTAAATGGCTTCAATTTACTGTTTCTTATGACTAGTTTTAATTGTGAGGCTTTTTAGGATCAGCCATTACAGCATTCCTGATTTCAAGGGTTCCTGAACAGAAGGGTTACATACTTTATCCCATACCTTCCAGAGAAGGTCAGTACCCAGTTGGTTTACAGGATATTCAGCATTATTTGCTGAATTATTTAAATTCAACAAATTTAAAAACCGTTGCATTATTTAAAGGGGAAAGAATTACTCTCACTTCAGATTTACAGCATCAAAACTAAACAAAAAATCAGCAATCACAACTTACTTGAGATTCACTTAATAAATTTATTAGGGAATGGGAAAGAACCTAAAAGTTCGACATTTACATGAAATGCAAGGTCACAAAGGGTCTGTTTATCTCAATAATGCCTATAGCTCCGAGTTTAATCTTCTGTTCTTACTATGCAGAAAAAAAACCTGTTTTCTCCTTTCCTAAGCTGAATACTCAAAGGAGGAGGAAAAAAAGAATCTTCTTCAATGTGTACCAAGGCTTTTGTACCAAGGGAAAAAAAAAAAAAACCACAAATCCACTCCACACTAGAACCAGGTAAGATTGTTCCTAAGTGAATTAAAGCTATATGCTTGCTTCTCAAAAGTGATTTTTTTCTAAAAAGCTTTTTTTCTAAAAAGCTTTTCAAAACCAATTTCAGCTTTGAGATGTTTTCTAACTTGACTTTATACAATACCAATCAGACAAAAGAACTTGAAAGAAGGCATTCAGCCTGCTGTATTAGAAAACACACCACTTGCATTGTTAGGTAAGTTAAAAAAAAAAAAAAAGAACAAAGCAAAATTCAACCTCTCCAGTATCTAGAAAATTTCTAAATTACAGAAGAAGCACTTTCAATGGAAAGAAGTTTCATGGAATGCTTCCAAGACAAAGAAAAGGGAAAGGAAAAAGATCAATTATTAACACCAGAAATCCTACCATTTCTTGACAAACAAAGTTGGGACTTTTACTGTCTGCTGAGAAATAGGAAAAATCATAGGTAAATGTTTTCGTTCTTTCTCGACCTGTGTCTCCAGTAGCACCCTCTGGTATCTATTAAAAAAAAAAAAGAAAATAGAGCTGGTACAACACATCCTGATAAAGTAATTTAAAACATTTGGCAATAAATAATCAAAATGTAAATCCAACATAACACTAGACACATTTAGAAATGTATAATGACAGCTCAGATCATGATTCCAACAACACTGACAAAATTAGGAGGAGGTATGCCCTTCTGTAAGAAAGACACTCGCCTCCTGCAGCACAGCAGGAATTATTTGAATTTTACCTTACTGCTTCTAACCCCACAGCACATTTTTGTCACAATACTTAGGTTCAGTTAAAAGGAATTATTTGAATTTTAGCTTAGTGTTTCTAACCCCACAGCACATTTTTGTCACAATACTTAGGTTCAGTTAAAAGGAATTATTTGAATTTTAGCTTACTGCTTCTAACCCCACAGCACATTTTTGTCACAATACTTAGGTTCAGTTAAATGGGTCCATATATGCTGTTATTATAATCAGGGATTATCCTACACATATAATTTATAGAAGCCAGAGAGATGTTTGCACCATGAACAGCACTTCAGCATGGAGTCATAATTAAAAAGGTGTGACATACCTGCTGTTTAAGGCAATCATCATGTTCAAGACATGACAGCTGACACTACTCTGACAATACTCACCATGCTCCAAATCACTCTGAAGAAACCACACACTGAAACTCCTTTTCATGTATTAGCCATGAGAAACTATCTTGCAAAAACCTATTTGCTGCCCATGGCTTCTCTTGCTGAGAGAAATGTTGAAATATACCATCAAAATGTTATAGCAAGTGATGGGTACTTTGGGTTTGCTTCATTTCCATGGGAATTTCAGACGACTTGTGGAGATGAAGCAGAGATTTAACAGCTGTCATAAACACAGCTCCATTCTATTGCTGCCTTTCATCTCCCAGCTAAGTAATGACCTGAGTGATGAGTGATAAACCTTTGCAGAAATGATAAGCTAGAGCCTACAGAGTGGTCTTCAGAAAACCACAGTGTAGCAATTTAACAGCATAACCTGTTTGGTTTTCCCAAAACATTGCTTTAACACTTCATTTTAACAACTAGGGGACATTGCCCACACTGTTTTGTCCAGTCATATTTTGGTAGCTATTGATTTACAACTTCCTTTTATAAATTGTGTTTACTCACCTTTAAGTTTGTGATTGTTGTTTTATTTTTTTCCATTGAAATAATAAACTTTGCATTAAGATCTTTCTCCCTGAAAAAAAAAAATCAAAACCAAAAAACAACAGAACTTGAATATGTTAAATAAAACGTACCACAGTTATTCACAGTCACATTTCCACCCATCAGCCTACCATGGTCAATTATCAGATTAATTAATTTTTATTTTATTTTTTAATTCTTGTGCCAAATATTTATTTATTCCTATGGCATATTTTTGAAGCACTTGGGCTTGCCTCCAAAGTCCTTCATCTGGAAACAGAGCACAAGTGTGAGGAAACCCACTTCAGAAATTTAACTCTGCAAGTCAATTAAGTGGTCTGTTCTTAATTGGAAGTACTCTGACCCACAGCCCAGTGAAGTCAAATACGTGGCTCCAAGGAAGGGCAAAACAGAGCACAGCAATATAAGCCCCAGCTTCTCACCAACATTCCAGTAGCAGCAGTTTCCACTTATCCATATAATCTAGCTATCAGGGACTGAATGTTTAAACCACAAAAAAAAATAGTATTTTAAAACTCTTTTAAAACAAGGTACCAAATATGTGTTCTTGTCATAGGGTGACGTTATGTGCTAATATCCCCAATCGTGTGTTCTGTTTATGCTTAATATTATGTTCTGTACTTTCAAAACTAACTCTAAAAATAAAAGTTTGTTTTGCCTTGTTATCAGCCAGTTCACCTCCCCCCATAGTCTGTTGTTTGAGAAAAGCTAGTGCTAGCTAGCTTACTTTGCTTTACTTACTAGCTTTCGCTTGCTTTACTTTGCTTACTTCTACTTTTACCTTTACTTTTTAATTAGTTTAACTAAGCAGTCCAATTCTTTCCCTAAACTATTTTTTTTCCTTTCCTTTTCCTAAATACCATTCCAACCTACTCCAAACTAAAATCTAAGAAACACTAAAAAACACCAAAAACCTGCGCTTTATAATCTACACCAGCCATCCCCAATACCAAAAAAACAATCCCCAATGTCCAAACCCAAACAACCACTCCCAAGAAAAACTTTCTAAACTTGTTCATCTCTTCAAAGTAGTAAAAAGCATTTTGTTGTCATCTAGTATTGTTAACTATTTTTTTTTTAGTGCCAAAGAGTGCTTTGTTTGTTAAATAAACAAGTTCTTTTCCACTTCTCTCAAAAAAAAAAATATTTCTCGAACCAAGTAAGTAAGGAGGGGCTGTAAAAGTTTTTTTCTAAGGGCTCCTTCCAAAAATTTTTCTCAAAAATTTACCCTAAACTAAGACTGTTCTGATGCATAGCAGTGAAAGAGAGAGACTGTACTACCAACAAAGAATTACACAGGTTTGTGGCTTCTCAAAGCAAAAGGATGCCAGGAAGGAAAAAATCCAGCTCCAAATAAGTGTTTTCATGCACTTACATTTATTTTACAATTGTTTCTGACTGTTTTCAAAATTACCATAAAAAATTGTGAGCTTGGTGTCTAAACCCAGCATGTAACCACCTGCTTGCCAGAGATGCAATTTCACTATTGGGTGAACATTACTGGGTATTCGCTTGCACCAGTACAAATTGCACAAGAGAAACTTCTTCCCAATAACAAGACAACCAAGTTCAGGATTTTAGTGTTTTTTCTTCTTTGTGGTACACTAGATAACCCAATTCTTTGTTCTCCAGCTACTCTGTTCATATTCAGTTTTCCAGCAGAAACAGTAAGGAAAAGCAAAACCCATTTTAAATTCTACATTAATGAATAAAGATTAGGCAAATAAAAATGCTTGAGTAAATATCAACACATTAGGTTATTTTCTAGAGCTAATGAAAGAGAAATTTGTAATGATTACAGCATTAATTATACAATTGAATTTAGATCTACCATGGAAAACTTTGAGGCATGTCTTATGATTACTAGATCTAGACTTAAGGTACTGAAACACCAAAATACAGCTACAGATAATAAAAAGGAAATGGAGAAAAGTGTCCAATGGCATTTTTTTTGGAGGAAATAGATCTTGGCATTGCAGTAATGCCAAGTAATGCCAGTAAGTCTGTAGATGGCTCCCAGTCATCCTGCTTCTTCCACAGCCTCTACCTGTCTGCAGCTATTTGTTCAGCAAAGCTGTAATAAGTCATTTGGACCAATTAAATGGTCAATCCTACTATAAAAATTTGTTTCAAATACAAACTGTAACTTGCTTCCTCTAGGAAGTCTGTAAGGACTCTAGGCAGGAAGAGCCTTGGTCCATAATTATTGCTTTTTTTATTTCTTCATGCTTAAGGCATTCAAGAGGAAATATTCAAGTATATCAGTGCTTTCTTTCCCAGACCTAGCCAGCTCTCCATATTACTCTGCAAAAGCTACTCAAAAATGAAATACTGGTACAAAACATTTAAAGTCTAACACCCATATATGAACTACACAAAATTCTGAGAAGCCTGAAGTAATTAATTCTGTGATAATACTGATAATATTATTAAACTTTACTAAAGAATAAGGATTTCAAAGTTTTAAAAAAGGACCTAGGAAAGCACTAGCCAATAATACAACTCATAAATAGAATTTTGCATTTTTGAAAGAGAAGAGATTGTGAGAGGACAAGCTAAAACAGGAATAAGTAGGATCAGAATAAATAAGCCAACCTGAGAGAAGCGGAAGAAAAAATTAACAGGAAACAAATGCCCAAGATTCATTTTAATAAGAGACAGTGGCATATAATTTGTTGTACACATACAGAGTTTAAGAGCATCTCATAAAAAACAATTTCTTGTTTGATGAATTATTTCCAGGAACTCATTTAACGCAGTTCATCAGGAGACTGTCCTGGTGTTCTGGACCGGAGAGAAGCTGAACAATTCCAGAAAAAACCAATTTGGAAATTGAAAAAAACAAAGAACCAATCTGGAAAAACCTTTATTGCCATAGCTAATGAGGAAAACCAGTAAAAAAGCAAGGAAAGTCCCATTTCTCTCTCTCTCTCTGCGACAGAGAACGCAGAGAACACTGCCACGTGGTCGGAGAAAGCTGAACTCTTATCTCTGTGTTTTGAATACAGCATCAAAAAATTCCACTTCTTCTCCCTCTGGGCCTAGCTTAAAGCTACAAGAGCCATTTCTGATCAAAAAGATGATGGGGATACCAGCAGCATGAAGAGGTTCAGGCTGTAAACATCTGTACTGCAGTCTGGGTAACCTCCAGGGCCAGGATAACCCTCCAGCATCCACAGGAACCTCGTGCTTACCTCATCCAGAGAAGAGCTTCAGCCACTAACAAAGATTCTGCCCCTGCAAATCCCAGCCTCCATCACAAAGCAATACAAAGAGACCAGCTGCCAAAACTGGTTCACAATTAAGGCTTTGATGATTTAAGAAATCCTGCTTCCCTCCTGGGCCAAATCTGCTCACACAGCAGCGCTCAGGGATAGCCTCCAGGATGTTCTCACTGCTCTTTAACACACCACGCGCAGCTCCAGCATCACAAGGGATGGAAACTTGCAACCTGTGATCCCATGGCCCCCAGCCAAATGACAAAGTGACCATGCAGGCAAGTTTCTTGGCACAGACACCAGAAAACACACCAGCCCAGTGCTCTAATTACCCCTCTACTATTGCTCAATTCATCCAGCAATTAACTGCAAGGAGGAAAGAGGAATGCAGAGGGGGGAAATCACAGCAGGGCAATAGCACAGCATATCCTAAGCTCCCTGAGACCAACACAGAAAAAAGGTGAACGAATCTCTCCAAATCCCAATCTCCAAGTGACGCCATGGTGTTGACTAATGTGGCTACAAGGCCATAATTAAATGGCTGAAGTCATGTTTAGACGAACACGTTAAAGTTCACACCTGTACATTGTACACCAAGCAGCACAACTGCAGCCAGAAATCCTTCAGACTCAGTTTGGAAGGAGTCTTCAGGGTATCCAGTGACAGCTGATAAGGGTGGCAGCATTCCCTTGTTCAGGAGAGCTCTGGAGGCTCCTTGACAGCTGCACATTTTCTTTGACAGCACATCTTCATTATCTTCAAGACCTCTACTGCACTGCCAAACCCAGCTGACATCAGCCAGCAGATTCAAAAGCCCTAAATGAGCCCGGGCTGGCTGACAGATGAGCTGTGCCAGCTCTTGAGTTTCACCTCGCTTCCAGACAGACACGAAAACAGAAGAAAAAACTCCTGGAGACTGAAATTAAAATAAACAGCTTTCTGATGATCAGATTGCATTTGTCTCAGTAAGAAACGGAAAGAGAATTTTGTCATAAAGCACATTTTGTATGGGCTTTCTGTGATCAACAGAATCTTCATCATTTGCTCGTGCAGATTTACAGTGATACCCCCATTCCCTGCTACTGGTTAAAAAAAAAAGGCAAATTTTGAAAATAATTAAAAGAGAGAGTTCTGCTAGTCCCAGGACTTTCTCCACTGTGCAGCTGAAGACAGAACAATAAATCCAGTGACAGAGAATGCAGACACAAGGGAAATCTTGTATATGTCATGAAACAGAAATAATCTCTAAGTCTATATTAGTACACATATATTGGTTCTTGTATGAAGGACAGCGTAGATTAAATGCTTTTAGCTGTAAGAATAAATTTTACCAATAACACTGAAAACCAGCAGTTTAATATATTGCAGTAATGCTCCTAAAATATGAACACACAGCTGTCTTTGTGCTCTCTTCTGTCAAATGATATCTGGTGTTCTTGGAAAAATTATGCACACTTGCAATAACACATACAGATTGATCACTCTATTAACTCATGTACCTCACCTGCTTTTTAAACTTTTTTGTAATAATATTGTAGGTAGCTCCACCTTCCAAGAACTCTGATCACAACTAGTGAGTGGCTGTGGTAGTCTGTTATTTTACTGTTTGCTCTTCTGTAGTATGTTTTAATATTCCTTGCTATAAGTTTGTAATGTACCCCATTTGGCTTCCCTAATGGTTCAGTCCTGAGTCATTTACCACCGTTTTACCACCCCTTACGTGGTTCGACCATCTTCAATTTATGCTCTTCAGAAGAGCAACTGCTCTGCTTTAATCCTGCCAAAATGTATGTCAATCTACTTGTCAATCCACCTGTATCCCTTCCTGTCTGTCAAAGACAGCACATTCCTTTGGTTCTGGAGTGTTCCCTGTCTTTCACCCCTTCCTCAAAGCAGAATTGGATTGTAATGTGAAAAGGTTTAATCTTCAAGTAGAAGACTACCCCAATGGCAACTTTCCTGCTTGAGCTGCATACTGACCAGACCAGGTTCAGTAATGGTCTTAACAATGGGAACGAGTGAAGTTTTAAGATAGCCACATGTGAATCCTCTTCTTACACTTTTCTGATAGCAGCCTTTAAGGAAATGTAGCCAAAGCCCACCTTTTGCAGAAGCAACATAAAATATAACCTCAAAAACAACTGTTGATATGAGTGACATTCTGGAATTCTGTTGTAACTATTACACATGATTCAGAAATTCACAGTTGCCCTGCAGTGCCCTTGTCTTTTGGGGTAGGAACTCTGCAAAGTAGAAATTCAGGGGGGGAATATTGTGCCTGACTTCATGGCTCTTTTAGCTCCTCAGGCAATCCATAAGGCTTTTCTACTGTCATGTTTTTCCTTTACTGAGACACACAGAAACAATCTGAACTGAACAATAAATGAGTTCTGTTATCTGAGTACAAATATCTCCCCAATGTATAAGCATACAGAAAAATTATGAGTGTACTCCAAGTTTCTATATCTCATTATTGCTTTGTATTTACAATATAAACTCTTTGGAGAAGAGTCTTCATGAAGCTAATATTTGAAGTGTCTGATTCATCAACAAAAAGAACTTCAGCCCATCAGCAATTAAGATGCTGAGTACCATCTATGCACTCTTTTTGTTAAATAACTGAAAAACCCTCTCTCAGTAAATAACCCTGGCTTTGTACTCACAGCCTCTGCAAAACAGAGTACTTTGCTCTTCAATCAGCTGTTCTCACTAATAATACCTGCCTTTCAGACACTCAGACTTCTAAGAGTCTTCAAGTCCAAGGGCTCAGTTAGATTAGAAGAGCTGAGTGCTAATCCCATTTATTTCATAACTAGTCTTAATTTCAAATAAACCAAGGCTGAAAAACAAAGCGACTCACTTTTCTCTTACTTCAATTCCTCAGGAAAGCTACAGTTCAGAGAGACTTACCTTTTTTTCTTCTGGTCTCAGGGAATTCTCAACAAAAAGCAGGAGTTAAAAGTATTTTTGTTCATCATTTCAGTGATATAACATGCATACGTAACCTGGTAATGTGCTTGATAATATTAAAATACAGGACTTAGAAAACACTATGCTAAAACCAGGCTTTTAAGTTCAAAATTTTAAGACCAGAAAGTTTTGGGGATTGCAAACTACATGAGACCAGTCTAAATACACTGCCCCATATGTGTCCATGCCACCACCGTGCTCCAGCTCCACTGGCTTTAGAAGGTCTTTGTTCTTCAATTCTATGGAGGGAGACAGACAAGGCACTGATTGTGACAAATCCACAAGCTTGAAAAACTTCTGAAGTATTTGCATTAAAGCACTAAAGAGAACAGAAAAATAAGCATATGTAAGCAGAGGCTCTAAGTGGGCTGCCTGACCTTTGATGGTTTATGGAAAATTAACTGTCCCTCCCAGCTATTAACTCCTCAGTTTACTGGGAGTCCAGCACTTGGCTGAAACTCGGAGCTTCTTCTCCAGAACAGTCTGCTCCAGCTTTGCTGCCCACCAACACAAGGATAAAGCACTTGGGGACTCTCCCTCCTCATCCATCTTCTTTGCTACATGAAAAGAGCAAGATCAAATTTTAAACACTACCTACCCCATTTATTCTCACTGCTGTGTTTAAAGCTGTGCAAAAACCACTGAAGAGGAGGTGTGAGATAGAATGGCAAGCACAGGAGATACTTAACAGTTAACCAGGTCTAGTCTCACCTTCCTGTTGAAGCAAGATTTCCTCTAATGACTTTCTAAAAAGGTGTTAGCTCTATCCAGGAGATTCTTACACAAGCTGCACTATCTCACCAGCAGTAATTTCTTAAATACTGTTTAAGCTGATCCATTATTAGCTTCATTCCATTACTCTGCAGATATTCAGAAGGAGGCATAACTAAGTATTTAATTTCTCTTTTCAGCATTTAAGCCCTGAAAATACATCTACATTTCCATCTCCTAACCTATTCTGGTAGTTATAATACACAGAGTATACCTGTAGCTTGATATTCTTTGAATCAAGGACTCCCATGATTTTTGTTGATCTTCTCCAATTTCATTCAGATAATGAGGTTCCAGAAACAGGATTTTAGGAGATATTAACATAGGGGCTTGCTGGGAGAAGCACCAACCACAGCTTCAGTGCTTGGCTCTGAACTGTATTTGCAAACAAGGATTACACTTAGAGTGCAGCACACTCCTAAATTCAAACCCATTGCTTCTAAGCAGAAAACCTTCAAAAATTAACCAGTGAGAGAAAGTGCATAGAAAGAAGATGAAAATAAATCACTAACATTCAAAGACCATGTACTTGAGCACAGGTGAGATACTGTAGAGAAACAAACACCAGAGAGTGCTGGCATTGTCTAGTGCTAGGCCTCTGAGTTTCTCTAACACCTAAGTTTCAGCTCCCTTGAGCACTGCTGACATTTGTTACTGTGGAAAAGCCTAAAGAGAGTCCAGCAAGTTTCTCTAGAATATCCTGACCTGTGACATCCAAATTCCCAGTCAACTCTCATCCTTGCTGATGGCTTTTCTATTTGACTTAACTTCTTATTTTAGCCAAGGACACTCTCCTCAAACCCTGCTCCTTAACCCAGCTGTCCAGTACTGTGTTTTACCACCTCTTACATGGTTAGACTATCTTCAATTTATGCTCTTCAGAAGAGCAACTGTTCTGCTTTACACCTGCAATGCTCTCCTTAAACTCCTGAGTAAAATAACTTGGGTGTTTTTTTCCTCCCCTCCCAACTTTTTCCATTTCTACATAAACAGACCTGAACTATTTAGATACCACTATTTACTACTCTTACACCAAAAAAAAAAGGCTTTAAAATATATTGATTGTAAGATTTCTGACAGCTCTTATTCTTATATATGACAACCAACACTTTTCTGTAAGGCCACAAGGCTCTGGGTTTTTGTTGGGTTTTTTTTAATTTTCTAGTCCTTCAAGTTAATGCTCTGCTGTGAGCAAGTTGTTGCTTCTACTTCAGTTGCTTCAGAAGCAGTTTCTCCAGCCTTTCCTCGTTTTCAAATGGTCTGTCTACAGACTTATAACCCAGCTTACTTCATCCCTTTCTCAAATACATCATCTGTCTAGATACCATTTAAAGGGCCCTCACAATATGCAGCACCTCTGATTCTTAGCAAACACTCAATTGCATCTTTATCCCAGAACTACAGACAGCAATAACAACAGCCAAATTACCATCTCTGAAACCTCTACAATCCTTGAGAGCATTTTTACCTAATCACAAATGTTTATGTCATAATTTATTGCTGGTATCTCTTCTCAAATAACACATTCTCACCACGCCTGACATCAAGTACCACCAAAACCTTGGACCAACAGTCCCTGCAGAACAGGTACATCTGCATGTCCTACTCACTGCTCTTTACTCTCAAGTTTTACATCTTGTGGCCACACAAAAATCATGTCATTTCACCTACAGGGCAAGACACAGATCAGACTCCCCACTTTGTAACCCACAGCTGCACACGTACTAGGTAGCAATTATTAAGGAGAGATGACGTGGACATTATCAGGCTGATGTTCACTCCTCTGCTCCTCCCTGTAGCAGAGGACCTATCCTGAGAAGATTCATGACTGTAGAATAGAATTCTTCCTACAGTTCATTCCTTTTGAAGAGGTGAAAGACAGAAAGTAAAAACATTTCTTGATGTATCTTACAAAACTAAGAACACTTTTTCTTTCATACTTCAAGTACTCTTAATATCAAGTTTACATGATCCAGGAGCTTGGATCAGTCTACACCATTATGTGCTGATCCAGTGCCAACAACAGAATCAATACACTGATGAAGGGACTTACAGGTCCCTTTTTATTTTATTTTATGCATAGCTTACTGTCAGGGAGAGAAATGTATCTACTTTGAAAAAAATGAAAAATCTGACAGAGGTTATTAAATATGTTCAAGGTTCTGAACACAAAATATGGCAAGGTAAAAAAGCCACATTCAGAACAGTTAGTTCGTCTTGCGAACTCAGCATCAAAGTAATTTTTTACTGGATTGCAACTCAACCACATAAAAAAGCACAGGCAAGACAGATATATATTCACCTCAGGCACACCAGAGCCTCACCCTATGCTTAAGGATCTTTCAACTTCTTTCTTTAGTAGAGAAATTGTACATGATTATAAATCAAGCACCATTATTAAAATGGAAGTTCAAACAGTTACCACAGGAAACAGCAAACTCAGCTTGCTGATAAATGGGTTATCCTCATCGGTACAGTAGTTCAGAAAGTGACAGCATTGCAACACTTGGCTGTATTTAAGCTCTGAGTTATGTTATCTGAGATCACTCTGGACACCTCTAAAGAGCAACAAGCAGTAATAAGTGTTTGGAAACAGATGCAGTAAAAATTTCCCTATGTACTTCAAAGACAGATATGATATTTAGCTATGAATGTCCTTCCTTCTAATCACTCCATCATTCCTCATTTCACCTGTGATACATTAATGTTATACACATTTTGTCAAAACATTCTCTCTTTATAAGCTTATGAACATTTAAAATGTATACAGTAACTTGAAAATGAAAAACATACAGTAACTTGTACTTAAAAACTTGTAATTTATGAGACACCAATTCATTCCCTCTTCCCTGCATTAGCAATCTTATAATACATTTTCCATGAATGTTTTTTGCTTCTCAATTCTAAAAAGCATGGATATTTAATTAAAAATTTTACTCCCAGTAAGCTTCCACCTGAAATACTTGGAAACATTCAGAATAGAAATAAAGAATTCAGCTAGCTCTTCACTGTTTATCTGGTTATTTATTTTTCCTGCTACAAAAACACTCCAGTCACAAGTTCCTTGTAAAACGAAACAGCTTTTTCTATATCTCTGTCCTTTGTGTTGCTCTGTTAACTTGAACCATTGAAAACTCAGCTATTGATACTACAGCCAGGATTGTGCAAGCAGTTAGTTTTAAAGGTACTGGTCATAGATTTCCCAAGGTACTCTGCCTCCAGCTCTGCATGCAGGGTTGCTTAGACTTACAGGCATAACCAGAAGTTATCCAACCTTACAGCTAATGAATAATCAATCATACACACTGTATTTGTGGATTAAAGTACCAGATCTTAACCCAAACAAATCCCAGAGTCACTCAAAAGCAGTCTCTATGCAATAGAACATACTTTCTCTGTCTCCCCACTACCAAATGAAAAAGATGAAAAGTTTTTCATCTTCATGCCATAATTGTGAATGGCTGCAGAACCACGTAGAGCACTATGACAGGAACTTCTGACATTGGTCACTTCTGTTTGGAGAGCAAATCCAAGGAGTGTGTACATGCAGGAGAAAAATAACCATTTAAACATGACATCAAAATAGAATTTCTATTTCATTATATTGGCAGTATGAATAGCCATGAAAAAGTCTAGGTAACTCATTTAAATGAACACCTAAAAATGCCGAGAGCACTGGGTAGGCACAGAGAAAAACTTATTGCAGTGCAGACCCATCTTCTGATGTCAGCTGCATTTTCACAGGTAAGGACAGCATGACCCTCACTTAGTTTATTCAGCCAGTTAAACACAATAATTAGTTTATGCAAATACAAGAAACAGATGAAAAGTGTTTAAAAATCTGATAAAGCTTCCATCCCTCTATTACTCCATGAATTAAAAGCCAAACAGAACAGGGTGCTGATGCCGCACTGTCTCTCTGTTCTAGTGGGGTGGTGAGGTCCAGCAGTTTTGTATCTAGCAGTTGTTCACTTTTTTTCCTACCTGTTGGCAACCTGTTTGTTAATAAACCGTGGTTTTTTAAACTTTCCTCTGTTAGTATTCACTTCTTATTGGTGGAAAGGGATTATTGGAATCATAAAGGAGATAACTCATTCAAGCATGTTCTTCTTTAAATTGTCTCAAACCGAGACACTGACAAAAGTATGAAAGTGGCTTCCTGGAACATTAATTGAATTCTAGTTTACATAAAAAAGAAACATGACACAAAATGGAAGCAAGAAAATACTACTTTCTCTTTCTTCTTTAAAGACTCTGAACAGATGAAAATAAAGCAGTGCATTTATTTGAACTGTGCAAATACTATGGATAATAAAAAACAGCCAGAATGAGGTGAGGCTTATCAGGATCCCAGATATCCCACTATGGAGAAACCAGTGACTAGTAACCAGTCACCCAAAGTCATCTGTTCAGTATGTGAGCAAATAGCGCCTCAAATCTAATTACCCTTCTCAACAATCCCATCTTATGAATGTGCTGGAAAATGAACCTTAGAAATCACGGTGTCCAAATCCATTACTCTGCCAAAGCAAAATACACCAAACACCCAATCTCACTCCCCTTCCATCTGATGACAAAAACCAAGGCTTCAGCCAGCTGGCAGGTTTTATTGCTGCCTTCACAGAAACGTACAGCTATAAGCACAGACTTAAGGGCTGTCATGGCAATTCAGTGTTGAATGAGGGAAACCAAATGACAGATGGAGACTCACCATGTAACTGAACTTTCTAAGCTTATGCTGCAACTGGTTTCAAAGCACTAACTGTAAAGCCATTAGACATACTTCCAATACATTATGCAGAGATAGAATCAAAATATTTCAGTGTAACATCTGTGTAACACAATTTGGGATGTCACTCCAAGAAGAATGGTAAAAAACTTAAATGATTAAGGACTTGACGGGTCAAGTCAGAGAAAATGAAGACCAAAAATAAATCACAGAAGCAGAAAGCAAAAAAGTTAGTTAGCTAAGCAATAGAACAGTAAATAATCCTTAAACTACCCTTTCCCCATCACCTTTCATTCCAAAATCCTTGTTCATGACTTAGTGCACAATTAGCAGCGCTATGACACCACAAGTTGCAACTGCTCCATAATGCAGCAGTCTTCCTGTAACCATTCATCAGCTGTGTCTTCTCTAATTAAAAATGACTCAGGAAATAAGCTGCACTATATTATTAAACTTCAAACAAACCAAAGCAAATTTAACTAAATTAACTCCATACAGTATCATGCTAAGGATTTTGAAATTTAGCACTGGAGAATTAACACCTGGTTGTAAAGTTCCTTTGAATAGGTAGAAAGGCCTTTCCTCTAAAATTCTCCAGGGACCCAAAAAGGGAGCACAGCTGAAAGAAGACATATGCAAGGGAACACTTGCCAAGGTGCCCCTGCCTTGGCAAGGGTCTGGACTGGATGATCTCCAGGGGCCACTTCCAACTCCAAGCATTCTGAGAAATCACTAAGAAAAATATGATTACTGCTCCTGGCTTACACTTCTGCATGCCTTTCCTACTGCAATAAAAAAAGCTATTGGATCCTCCCAGGCTTAGGGTTAGTAGTTTTACAAAACACAGCGTGAGTCCAGCAGTGATTGATAGAGAGGAACACCAGTGACTCTAGTGCTGGGTCCCACAACAACTGTGCCTCTAAAAAAAGAACCATCAATCCTTAAAAGCAATCCCAGGGCACTAAATCCAGCTTCCTTATAATGTTTCACAAACATCTAACATCATCCTGTAAACTCCAAGGTTTTAGCAACTCAAACTAGTAGGTTCTTCAGAGTTTGCATGGTCAGACACCAGAGTGAGCCTGCCTGCTGCCACACAGCTGTGACAAAGACCATTTTCTCAGCTTGCCCCTTGGAGCACACCCAGCCTCTGTCTGCCCTGCTCTTAGGTTTGCCCTTTTCCATTGTATCAAAAACCATTTTCATCATTTTCTTGGTATGTTCAGATCCAGTCCCATCCAAGTTATCCTCCCACATGCAACAGAGTCACCAGGTGCAGAGTCTTTGTCTGATACTCCTTTACCACAACACCTGCAAACTTCCACTCACAGGTCTGTTTCCACTGCCTACCACAATTAGCAGCCTTCTCTTCTGTCATGTGCTTTCCATTCCTGTGTCTCCTAGCACATCACATGTACACTTCTCCTGCAAAACCTCTCCATGCTACCAAAATGTTACACATAACAAGTCTTATTAATACCCTGAAGACCTATGCTAACTGTTGTCACAGATTCTTGAAGGAAAAGTGGAGTGTATATATAGAATAATTTTTAAAAATTTTAAGAACCACATGATTTGACCCGAGGGAGAGGACAGGAGGAAGCAAAAGGGTGTGACAAGATTATTCATCAACCCAGACCTCCAACCACACAGCTCCATCCACCTAAATTATTCAAAACCAACCTGCAATATTTTCCCCTTCCTACCTTCATTAGCTCTGTTCTCGTAAGATTTGTCTTTCCCTCACTAAAAACAAAAAGATATTGAGCAGCTTTCAGAATGTGATAAACTGTGTGTTTTAAACAGCTGAAGCAGATCAAGTGAGAGGAACAGTAGGAGTCTGATGGGCTGCCTGGGCTTTAAATCACATTTCTTTTGAACTGGCTACATGACTTCAGAACAAGGGAAGAGGAAGTAGAATTAAATAGTTTTCCACATATAGTTCCTAAGTTAGACTATTAATTCTGTTGTGCGTATTATGCACATATTTCATGAAAGAAAATGGTGTTTATTTCCCAAACACATCTCAGGAAGTGGGTGATGAACTCCTGTCCATACAGTAAGTGCAGCAGACTGCCTGGTTTATATAGATAGATATATAGGTAGATAGAGATATACATATTTTGAGCATAAGCGGATAACCTTTAACCATGATGGCTCCAAATGAACTAGACAACAATCTCCCTCTCTCAAGCAGGTAGAAAAAGCTGCTGTTTCCAGGTAAAGTAGGTTTCTTTCAGATTTTAGAAGCCCAACTATACATCTTTGGCAGGTCCCTCCTCTCAGAGTTCTCTATCTTCACCAGAGAAACTTTTCCGTCCTTACAGAAGGAGCAAAGCAGCGCTCCAGAGCACGGCAGTGACCTTCCCAGGCAGGGACCGCTCCTCTCCCTTCACCGGGAGCCACTCCCCACCCTCCCGGCGAGGGGAAGCGCTGCCGGCAGGGCAGAGCCGAGCTCCGGGATCCCGCAGTGCCCGGCACCGATCCCGCAGTGCCGGCACCGCTCCGCCCCGCCGCGGCTGTCACGGAGCCGGGACGCGGGACACTCGCACCCCTCGTCGGCGAACAAGGCCGGGGCGGCCCCACACTCACCTGCGGTTCATCGGCCGCACTCGCACGGCCACCTTCACCGAGGCCATGGCTCATCCCCGCCGCACCGAGCCAGGCCACCCCCGGCCTGGGCCGGGTCGCTATGGAGACAGCCACCCTGCCCCGGAGGAGGAGGAGCAGGGCCAGGAGGAGGAGGAGGAGGAGGAGGAGGAGGAGGAGGAGGAGGAGGAGGAAGAAGAGCAGGGACAGGAGGAGGAGAAGGAGGAGCAGGGGTAGGAGGAGGAGGAGGAGGGGTAGGAGGAGGAGGAGGAGGAGGAGGAGGAGGAGGAGGAGGAGGAGGAGGAGGAGGAGGAGGAGGAGGAGGAGGAGGAGGAGGAGGAGGAGGAGGAGGAGGAGGAGGAGGAGGAGGAGGAGGAGGAGGAGGAGGAGGAGGAGGAGGAGGAGGAGGAGGAGGAGGAGGAGGAGGAGGAGGAGGAGGAGGAGGAGGAGGAGGAGGAGGAGGAGGAGGAGGAGGAGGAGGAGGAGGAGCAAGAGGAGGAGCAGGAGCAGGAGCAGGAGGAGGAGGAGGAGCAGGAGGAGGAGCAGGAGCAGGAGGAGGAGGAGGAGCAGGAGGAGGAGGAGGAGCAGGAGGAGGAGTAGGAAGAGGAAGAGGAGCAGGAAAAGGAAGAGGAGCAGGAAGAGGAGAGGAGAGGAGCAGAAGGAGGAGAGGAGCAGGAGGAGGAGGAGCAGGAGCACCAGCACCAGCACCAGCACCAGAACCACGAGCAGAGCAGCAGCTGCTGCTGCCGCTGCTTTGAGAGGAGGGGTAGAAATAGGTACTGTGGGTGGGCGTGTGGTAATTCCTCCATAGGGCCACCCACCGCCGTATATTTATTGGAGGAGTGTGTGCTTCTATACATGCATCCTGTGAAAAATGCATATTTGATGATTGGCTTTTCGCAAATATTACAATGAATATTATATGTGTAATGTTAGAATGTGTGTGTAATGTTATGCTGTTTTAATTCTCTTAAATAGTGTGTTAAATATAGTTTTAGGTTCCAACATAATGTTAAAATAGAAACTGTGTATGTGGCGGGGAGTTTTTTTTTTTAAATCAGATACTCTCTTCAAGGAACACCTAAATCTTCCAAAGGACAGGAATTATCAGAAGAAGCTAATTTCTTCAGGCCTTGCTCAGACTCGAAGACGCCATGGAGATTAAAAGAAACAGTTGACGTACAACAGAGTTCCTTGTTTTAAATAGAATGTATGCATAACCATGAAAGATATACAACAAATACATTGTTTTAAAGGTAATTCCTTTGTTCACAAAACATGCTTTTCGTAACTTAGTGTCCAAAAGCATCCAGACATCCATAATTCTTTACTTTTTATTGTCTTATAATCATCCTAACTCTAAACTTTATTACTCTAATTATATTATTTTTATAACCATTTTATTATTATTAAAATTTTAAAAACCAAGTGATTTGCGTTTTTCACACATACATACATATATATATAGTTGATATGTATGATTATAATTTGTGCCAATGAAATATTGTTGTATTGAATCAAGGGAAATATGATTTGGCATGTATAATATTTAGTTATTACAAAATACACCAGCACTGTGAGCTGCCCACCCCTCCACACACACATATTTGGTTACAGCAGAGCCTTTTTTTTTTGGACAATGCCTCATTTACAATGTAATCCATGTGGCTGGTCCGGAGATGGGCTGTCCCAAAGGGTGATATTGGAACACCTGGGAGCTGATCATCCTGGTAACGACCCAAGATTGGGATCGCTGGAGTCCTCCAGGCTGATACATCTGAATGCTGCAGTTCCTATAACCATCAGGAAAAATCCACACCTGGACCTGGATTGTTCAACCCATGAATACGTGGGATAGAAAGAAAAGGTGGATGGCTGAAATCCTCACCTTGGGCAGAAAATTTCCTACAAGAACTGCATGGTCCTGGAGGGGGGTGTGTGCCAGAGGTGTCCTTCCTGTCACACACCCAGCACCGAACCTGGGCTCGACACTGTCCTTTTCCTTGTGGCTGGCTCGGAGAGAATTTGATCCTTAATAAATTTTTTATTATTTCATTTTTAATTTGGCTGGACTAATTTTCATTGATAACAGTCGTATATATACACATATATCACAGAATCGCAGATTCAATTAGCTTGGAAAAAACCTCTGAGATCATCGAGTCCAACCTTTGATTAAACACCACCTTGTCAACTAGACAGGGTGCATCCAGTCTTCCCTTAAACACTTCCAGGGATGGTGACTCCACCACCTCCGTGGGCAGCTCATTCCACTGTCTAATCACCCCTTCTGGGAAGAAACTTCAAGAAGTCCCACATGAACCTCCCCTGGTGTGGCTTAAGACTACAAAGGGGTGAACCTCTCACCTGGCTAAACGTCTTTTCAGGAAACCACTTGGTTATATATGCATATATATACACATTCATATTTGCTGTGCTTTCCTCTTCAGTTTCAAAGTATTTTAAACATACTTCATGTGGAAATAAGCAAAAAAAGTATATAACAGGGAAGCAGATATACTGGTCACAGATATGTATTCTGGAGGAGACAACTTACTCCTTTGACACACAACTGTTACCTTGAACTCTGTGAAAACACAGCCACTATGTTTTTATTTCAAAATATTCATGGGAGATGGCTTTGCACAGAAACTTTTCTCATTATGAAGAGCACTCTTTGAGTTTTGCAGAGTATGCTTTAGCATTTTAAATGTGTTTCTGCCTTTTTAGAAATGAGGTTGGTTTTTGTCCCCTCTCTGCTTCACTTTCACTTAAGCAGCCTGATAAGGGAAAGTATGCTACAGAGAAGTGGAAATGAAGAATAAGTGGCTGTATTTGACATTTAGTTTCGGCACAGCTGGGAAGAGAAATGAGATTGTCTATTGTCCAATTCATTAATTTTCCCGTCCAAGAACATCCAATCATCCAAAAACATAGCAGTATGTTGTTCCATTATTAAATGTAATAGGGAGATGTTCTGATATTTTTTTCTTATCAAGTTCTTATTATTTACAATCCATGGACAGTGGCAGCCTCTGAGCTCTCCCTTTTGCTCTTTTCTGATGCATTATTCAATTAACACCAAGGCAATGTGTTGTGTCCAAAAGAAAACATGACAAGGCCTGATAAGCAAGAAAGCAAACTGCAGAAAGATCTAATAGTGTTTAATGAATTACTGTATGTAATGTTACTGAGAGTCATTTCTTCCTTCTCCATTGGGAGAAGCAAAACAGATAATGCTCATGGCAACATCCTCAGCAAGAGATAAAGGCTGTGAAGAGTACCTGTCAGGCACGTTAAACCCGGGAACTCAGCTATGTTTGCTGTGAGGTATCTAGATTTCAGGCAGGAAAATGTTCTTCAGTCTTCATCTTGTAAGACATCAGGCTGCAGAGCAAGGCCATGAGTGGCATGAACAGAAGCTTTCCTGGAGGCTAAAGAAAGTTTGGTTGACGAGAAAAGAGTAATAATGAACCTTTCTTCTGTATTTCCAATGTTACATCTTTTCCTCCTTATGGCAGAAATTTCTTTTTCCTTTGTCAGAGAGGTTGAGGTAGGAATTAGTGAGTTATATGTACTGTGGGTTTAGTGTACCCAATAACGAATGTTTGAGGCTAGACATTGGAAGTTCATGGGCAAAAAAAGTATCTCTGCATGTATTTTACACCCAGTTTATTCCCTGGTATTTTTTACCTCTTTTCGTTTTTATTCCTTTTTTTTCAGTGGAAATGAAGGCAAGTGACATAGGCAAGCTCAGAATAAAATAAGAGGAAACTTATTACAAATTCATGCAAAGCTGAACATAAAACACTGCAAAGCATTGAGAAATGTTGTACTGACTTCAGTGCAATTTGATCAACATCTACAGGGAAAAACAAACAAATAATTTTGAATAACTAACAATAAGTTACAGGTTTGTAACTTATTTGTTTGCTTTCAGGAGGATTGCAACTGAAGACACATAAATGGCAGCCCAAGTATCAGAAAAACAGTTTTCCAGGCTGACAGGAGCTGGTCATGGCAAGGAGACATGCAGCTGCTGCCAATGTACACGTTCTTATCCCCACTGTTGTTTCAGCTGAACTGTACTTTCCACTAAGCATTTAAAAAGTGCATATTGGGTCATTCTAGAAGAGCTGTATGCTCAAAGATTGTTTTTGTGGAAGATTAAGGAACAGAAGGGGTAAAAGCAGGTCTGTACTTACATTATACTCAGCCCCCTGACCTGCAAGAAGTCTCCTGTATGCAAGTCCAGCAGAACTCCGGTGCAATAAGGTATTTCATGAGGCTTTTCCATGCCTTGGAAATTTCAGCCAAATTACAAGCGATAACTCAAAGTGAAACTTAGCTCTTGCTTTTAAAAAAAATAAAAATCTAAATTTCTCTGAGGTCTTTGCTATAATTCACTATATTCCTAATACACACATTTGAACAAATTATTCTGAAGGAGTGGTAAAAATCAAGGAAGCAGAATCATAAGGTTTTTCAAGGTTCCATTACCCTTACTAGAGATTAATCCCTTGAAAGTCAGCAGGACAGCATAAAGTACCCTGTATGGAACAAAGCATTAAAAATTCTATTATTTTATGAATGCATAAATATCAAACTTGTTTCTTTGCCACTAGAAGATTCTGCACACAAGGAAAAAAAAAAAAAGCACTCAAATTCACATAAAATCCCGACCACTGCATCCCCACCCTTGGGACTTACCAAAGTTGTATCTTAATTCTGCTCACAGGCAAGATTATCTAGAAAAGCCTCATCTTAATTTCCTTGCCTCTTACAGTGAAAATACGAGCATCCCTTGGCTTAATAATGACAACACTCGATGGACCCTAATCCTTGCAGATGCAAGTCACTTTAGTTGTACTCTTCTTACCTAGAAAACAAAAAGCACAAATATTTTATGCATGAGCACAATATATCATAAAACCACATTCTACAGGGTAGAGGAAGGCTTTCAGAGACCTAAGATGATGCTGTAGTTGGCTTGAGCTCTTCTAGTATTCTACATTTCTCTAAATCCATTAGCCAAGCAATACTCAGAATAAAATGACAGGATGTGCTGGCATTCATGTTTGCAAATGATAGAGATTGCAGGTCTGCAAAGCATGGGATTAATGCCACTGCCCTGTATCCCTGTCATCAAACTGGCATCCCTATACTTCCATTATTGTTTCCTGGCAACAAAGCATGGATGCTCCTTTAGGAATGCTAACAATGTGTATTTATCCTGCAGACAGACCTTCCTGAGGGGCCCTGACAAAATGAATGAGTGGATCAGTGCTCCTACAACGTCAGACTTTAACACAAAATCTTTTTTTTTCCTGCATGAGGAAAGTATAATTCATGTGATTATTTTATCTAAAAATCACTTCTGGTTCTTTTTCTGTGTAGGTTTTCTTGGAGTCATACCATACTATTTCTCCCCAAAATGTCCCAATCCCATTTCTGTTCATATTGCATAGAACAAACCTGATTTATCAGTTTTGTTTTATCAGCTGAGCATGGTTGGGGTGGTTTTTTCCAGTCTGCAGGATCAGTGTGACAAATCTAATACTAGGCATATATTTTTTACAAATACCATAAAGGAAAGGATAGTCTAGAAGTGCATTTTTTTACACTTGATAAAACACAAAAATGAAATATACTTATTTGCCATATATATATAGCTGGATATAACGAACTACAAATGTTAGTATCTAAAATTTAATTCTGGTTAACTTAAAAATGGTAATTTATTTCTTTAAACAATGCAACAGTCTTCTGTTTCCATACACTAGAAGTGGGTCCAAAGAAATAAATGGTGTGCTTATTGTTTTCCTCAGTAAAGGAAAAAGTTTACTTGGTCAAGAGAACAAGCAACAGTGGTATTAGCCATGATACAATGATTTTCCTATGAAACAGCAATAATAAATAATTTCTTGTGCTAGTGTACTCTTCCTCTGGTTAGTGAAGGTCTCTTGACTAAATTACAGTCTGGCAAGCAGTATATTAAACACTCATGAGTATAAACCACCAATAATAAATGTCAGATGAATGTGTGGAGGTTCTTTCAGATCAAGGAACAATACACTTTTTAGTGATTATGAAAGCAGCCTTATTAAATGAAGTGCAGTACAATTTCCCCCTTCTGTTTTTGTTTGCCTCCCTGGCCTTGTTTAATCCCGTCCGGCTTTTATCCCCTTTTCTCCCTCACGCCGTCGCTCCCCATCGGTGCTATCGGCGTTCGGCGTTCGGCCATCGGCGGCTCCGCGAGCGGCTGTGCGGCCTGCGCTGCGTGCCGGCGGGCGGGACGCGCCGGGCGCCATCGAGCGGGGAGCGGAGCGGTGAGGGGCGCTGAGGGCCGCGAACCGGGATCCGGGGGGGCGCAAGGAGGGGCTGGCTCGGGGTTCCCTCTCTGGAGTTCCTGTCCTGCCGTCGTAGCCGTCTTCAGCACGGAAAGAGCCGGAGCGGGGCGGGCGGATATACAGGCAGACACGCCGGCCCCCCACTCGCGGTGCAGCTCCCCGGGGATGTGAGGTGCAGCTCCCCGGGGCTCTGAGGTGTCGCTCCCCGGGGTTCTGAGGTGCCGCTCCCCGGGGCTCCGATGTGCAGCTCCCCGGGGATGTGAGGTGCCGCTCCCCGGGGCTCTGAGGTGCCGCTCCCCGGGGTGTGAGGTGCAGCTCCCCGGGGATGTGAGGTGCAGCTCCCGGGGGATGTGAGATGCAGCTCCCCGGGGATGTGAGGTGCAGCTCCCGGGGGATGTGAGATGCAGCTCCCCGGGGATGTGAGGTGCAGCTCCCCGGGGTTCTGAGGTGCCGCTCCCCGGGGTTCCGATGTGCAGCTCCCCGGGGATGTGAGGTGCAGCTCCCCGCGTCTCTGAGGTGTCGCTACCCGGAGTTCGCTGACGCCTCTCCCGTGTGCTCTGCCCGCAGGTGCCGCCGAGAATGGACATCAGGCCGAACCACACCATCTACATCAACAACATCAATGACAAGATCAAGAAGGAAGGTACGAGTGGCTGCCGGTCGCCTCTGGTTGTTCAACGCGGCGCTTGTCTTACCAAGGGGATTTTAGGAGCTCCCCGACGTCTCTGAAGTGCTGAGCTGGAGTTGGTCATCAGCCGAGCTCTAGGCAAACGCTTTCTTGTAATGAAACAGTAGCAAAGCAAAGAAATGCACTTCCCACTAGATCAGGTTGCTGAGGTCTCCCTACAGCCCAGTCTTGAAGGCTTTTAGGGATGGGGAGTGCTCTCTGGGAAACCTGTTCCAACACCTCACCCCCTGACAGTAAAGGCTATTTTCCCAATATCACATCTAAGCCTCCTCTCCGTTTGAAGCCATTCCCCCTTGTCCTGTTGCTCCAAACCCTTGTAAATAGTCCTTTTCCATCTTGTAGGCTCCCTTCAGGTACTGAAAGGCCAAAGTTAGATCACTCCTAAGACTTCTCTTTCCCAGGCTGAACAACCCCAAATCTCTCAGCCTTTCCTCACAGGAGAGGTGCAATAGCTCATATGTAAGGTTTTTGTGTTAGAATGATTACACAGTACAGATTATTTATTTACCTTGATTTGGATGGTACTAAGATTTAATTTGGTATGTGTTCAGGTTATTGAAGATAATTGAAGTAAATCAGTGCAGCTGTAAGCTGCAGTAGTCTCATACAAAAATAATTTGGATCCAGAATATGAAAAAATACTTCACGTGAGTGAGAAAATTGATTAAATAGTTACAACCAAAATTTCCAACTTTAATTAGACTTTAGGTAGTTACTGTTCTGCTGCATTCTTGTTTTACATCATATCTCTACTGCTGCTTGTTTCAACTTGGATTTCCTAATCAGTCTGAGATGGCTGTCATGCATCATACTTGATTGTGTGAGAGAGTGTGTGTGCATATACCTGTATAAAATATGTTTTTACATCCCTTTATGTAATTGTTCCTCCCTTGGAATGGCAGAATGGATGGCATTACAACTTCTTCAGTACGTAAATCCTTGAGGTTTGAAACCAAATGCTGCACACCAGTTTACAAAACCTGGGCAAATAAATTTGTAATGATGCAACAGTTTTGACAAACTCGTGCACTCACTGTGTGAGCTAAAGCTTGTAAAAAACATTGTTCCCAAAGGACAGCAGTCTTGGTAGAAGTGGGAATTTGGCTGTGACCTGATGTAATCTGTTTTCTCCCTGGTGCCCAGAGCTGAAGAGGTCCCTGTACGCGTTGTTCTCACAGTTTGGTCATGTGGTCGACATTGTGGCTTTAAAGACCATGAAGATGAGAGGACAGGCATTTGTTATATTTAAAGAACTTGGATCATCCACCAATGCCTTGAGACAGCTACAAGGCTTTCCATTTTATGGGAAACCAATGGTAAGTTGTTTTTGTAAGATACTTGCCTTTTCTGTTTAAGAAGTTTGGGTTTGGCTGAATTTACATTTCTGGAGAGATCTGAGAAATCACTGTCAAATTTTAACTCCCTTTAAAATGGGACTGAAAACTTAGTTTTAATAGAAGCTAGTTCTGATTTTCTCAGATGTCCTCTGTGTAGCTCAAATGAATCTCTCTGTAGGTGCTACCTTGACAGATGTTAAAAAGATGTTAGACAAATGGAGTTCAATTTCAATGAACTAAAGTTATTAATTTCCATATTAGGGGTTTTTTTAAGACTTCTGTACTTGTGTTCAGAAAAAACTGAGATTGTTTGCTTCATAAGTGTACCTACATTTTATAACAATGTTTTTAATATAAAGGGTTTCTGCAAAAAAAAAGGGTGTAAATACACAGTTAATGTGCATGGTGCAAAATGTTCAGTATTATTGACTGCAGAATATACTCTGTTTTTATTTTTTTTTTCTTTTAAAAAGCGTATTCAGTATGCAAAAACAGACTCTGATATCATCTCTAAAATGCGTGGGACTTTTGCTGATAAGGAAAAGAGAAAGGAAAAGAAGAAAGCCAAAACTCTGGAACAGTCAGCAAATGCACCAAATAAAAAGGTTATCCAGGTAAGCTGCTTCTCTGTTCAGAACAAAAACCGACCAAAAAACCCCAAATAAAAAACAAAACACCAAAGCAAATCACAAAAAAACCACACACAAAAGCTATTCTAAATAATTTTTTAGGATTTGATGTTGTCTTTTGTTACTTTTCAATTCCCTGAATTGGGGTCTGTTGACTATCTGGAGCACTTGAGCATTTACTAGAAGTAGAAGGAGGGGGGGCTGGTTATATAGTCCTTGCTGTTCATTCTTTTTTCTCATTTGCTATTACCACATAAAAGTAAAGATGTAGGCCAAAGGTACAACAAACCAAAGTAGAAACTAGCCTCTTAAGAAAAGGAAAAAAAAGGAGTGTGCTTATCTTTAGTACTGGCTTCAAGTGCTCAACCACCTTTTCTCTTCCGTGTTTTAATTCCATGTTGCCTAATAAGGACAGAAGAATGGTAAATGAGAACAAGACAATTCATTTACCTCAGATATTAGATGTTCCATGTTAGATTAACAGGAGTTGGGTTGGAATTTATCTCCTCTAAGGGTTGGCCTGCATAAAGTAACCATATTTAGTAGGTTCCTTGGATTGCAGCTCACTTAAACCTTTAACATATGTCTTGAATTATAGAGAAACATGGTGATATGTACCTAATTTATTTCTAATGGAATACCTTTGTAAAACTATTTTGTACTTATTTGCTAGGGAGCAACACAGAATTCAGCCAGTGCCCCAGGGACTACACCACAGAATCAGGTAATGTTCTTTATTTTTATTACTAAAAGCACTAATGTTTTTAATTATTCTCTGTGAATAATAATTTGTTACACATGGAAACTTGAGGATATATTTTACAGCTTTGTTTTTGTCCTATGAAACATTGTCTAACAGCTACATGACAGTAAACAAACAGAACAAATCCCTTTTTACTGTATCTGGTTGACAGGAAATGAAAATCTGCAGTTTCTCATTACTACATAGAAAACAGCACTATTACCAAATCATACTGGATTCTTAAATTTGGACTGTACTTAGTACCAGTTGAAGGATTCTTAATTTTTTTTTATTCTAGCAGCAGATAAAGAAAAGGAAGACAACACAGGATGCCAAAATAGCTGCCTAAAAGCTTTATTTCAGGAATCTGGGGGTTCTCTGCTCACTTTTTCTTTTTTCTCACAAGTGTCTTATTTTCCAAAGTATTGTGTGGAGATGTAGGAACAACTCCCTACACTTTATTCATCTTGTCTGCTCAGTGACTTTCTAAAAGATTCATGTTAGAAGTGAAAGTGGTAAAGAGCCAGGATTTGCAGGAGAGCAAGTACCATGGAAGAATATCTTTGCCTGCCCTGCCCCACATCTTTCTGGAGTACTGCCATTGCATACATAATCAGCAGGGGAAAAGGTCTTGCTTCCTGGATTTTCAGGCACAATATATGTATGTCAGTTTGCATCAAAGCACAACACTGAGTCTTTGGGTATTTCTTTGAACTTCAGAAGTTTATTTTCTAATGGCGCTACTTGGAATATTTCCATCAGTAAAAGGAGATTGTTCTGCTGAGACTTTTTATTTGGCACTGCTTTGAGAATGTTTAAAGTTGGGGTGTCCAGTTTATTTTTATATTTATAATGTACTTGTTGACTTGAAGATTCCAGTATCAGCAAATAACTTCTCAGCCTTGTCTGTGGTGGGTGGCAACAAATTTGTATTAGCAGGCAAATCTGTTGCAAGACTAAAGCTCTAAATCTAAAGTGGTTTCTAATTAAGACATTTTAATTGAGCTCTGTAATAAAACCATGTGGATTTTGTAGGTTTTGATTGATACTCAGTATTTTGGTGTTACTGCAGGTAAACAGGGCTTGGCTTCCCACTGTGAGTCCTTCATGCATTCTACCACTGCCTTACAGGTGTCTTGAATAGCACTGCAGCCACTGCTGTGGCACCTGGGTGCAGAGAGTACTGCAGTGTCAGCTCTTGACTAGTTGAGTTTAAGTGTGACATCTAAGACAGTATGGTATTATGATTTTTGTGGAAGAACCTCTCCAAATTAATGTATCCATGTAAAAGAATGAAGGGGCTCTGTCTGCATCTTGATAAAAGTGTGGTGAAACCCAGATAAAATGTTATGAGCAAAACTAAGGAAATGTGAATCTTGGTTCAAATACTCATGCAGACAGATGCAAAGGAACTGTATGCAACTATGTATAGTCTTTTGAGCTTTGATTTCTGTTGTTGCAGGTGCCTGATAACCCACCAAACTATATCCTTTTCCTTAATAATTTGCCTGAGGAAACAAATGAGATGATGCTGTCCATGTTATTTAATCAGTAAGTTTTGAATAGAAATGATTTCTCCTTTTAATTCTTCTGTAACCTGTATGTGTTTTCTCAGTTGGCATGCTCACTTTTTAGAAATAAGGGTTTGTTCTGAAGGTATTTCAATTGTTCGTCTTACTGGCGAGGTTACAGATGTCAGTTCTGATGACTTGGTTCAGAAAGCAAATTTGATCTTTTTTCATAGCTGTCTTTGTGAAATTTATCTGCTATCACTTTGCACTGGATTTAAGCTGGTGACTGTAATACTAAAGTCCATAGGACAGCAGGAGCAGTTCTAAGACTACTTAGATTGCTTCTGTATGTGTACAGCTCTGATTAAACTGCTTCCACATAATATTCCTTAATTGAAGCATAGTTCTAAGGATAGAACATGTAAAACCCTTCAATTTAAATCTTTCATTAGCAATAACAATTGTGCTAGTAGATGCTTCTGATAAGGAGCTACTGAAGAGAGATGTATATTGAGCTAAGAAGTATTTTTTGACTCTCACCTTATTTTAAAGGTTTCCTGGATTCAAAGAAGTACGCTTAGTGCCGGGGCGCCATGACATCGCATTTGTGGAGTTTGAAAACGAGAACCAAGCAGGGGCTGCTCGAGACGCTCTCCAGGGATTCAAGATCACTCCATCTCATGCCATGAAAATCACCTATGCAAAGAAATAACTATATGCTCCTGTAAAGGAGTTCTGTGGATAGGTGTTTATTTTTTTTTTAAAAAACATTGCTACTCTGGTCAGTCAGCATGCTTGCTATTCTCTGCAGAAAAAAAGACTCAAATAGAATTGCCACAATGACCAGGGGACATGTAAAATTTCCACACATCACCCAGATAACGATTTTTTCTGTTGAAATACTAATTTTTATAAAATAAAATATAATTATGCTGTTTTCGAGCCATGTTTTTTCCTCAAGTCTGTCTCATTATTGATTAACTTTGCAGGGCTTTATTCAACTTTTAAAGTGGAAGTGAGTGCTAAAAATAGCTTTCTTTCCAGAGCAAAAGTATGATCAGGGATGCTGAATGCCAGCATACTCAGAATAAATAGAGCATTCACCCTCATTATCAAGGGAAAGTCCTGAGAGGAAACATAAAAGTTTCAGGTTTCTAGCCAGGCTTTTCCAAAATACATGTCCTAATGTTTCTGGGTTTCTCAGGTTTGATTTACTTTATTTTTTCTTACTTGTTAAAAACTTAATAGGTTTTGTGTGACATGAAATACATTGGATGCAGTGAAGTAATCAGATACCATATTGTATCTGATTACTCCCTAATGATTTGTTATATTACATCTGTCTGCTATTGTCCCAGTAGGTCCTTTTTGTAGACAGGAACAGGGAAATTTCTGCCACTGAGGGTTTTTGGTCCATGGAAGTTTGTGCTTGTCAGTGAGCATTTGTGAAAATTAAGGACTGGAGGATTAAGAAGGATGTAATTTCATTTGCTTCTTACCAGGGTCTGACTTAATTTTCATTCTCAGACTTCGCTTGAAGTATGATTAAGACTATGGACAGCTCTAGGAGGGCTTAGAGTGTTTAAATAATACAGTTGCTGATTAAAATATTAATACAGAATGGCTTTGGCAGGGGATTCAGCTTTATGAGTTGGCTCTGAGGTTTTCCCCCTGCCTACAGCTCCTCTGGTGGGATGCAATGTTGCCACAGCCCATTCCTGTTAGCCTGGTGTGTTTGTCCAGTTTTCTGCCTCTTTCATAAAAAATGGGGATTGTTGGACCTGGTACACACTCAGCAAGTGCTGCAGCAAAGAAAAGTGACAAAAAGTGTTTATTTGATGACTTTATTTTTGTGTCTCGGATCAATGTGTCCTCTCACAACTGGAATTTTTATGGAGAAGCTTACCAGCAAGAGGCTGTGTCCTGATGATGACTGTGTCTGTAAGTAAATTTGATTTAACTTTGAGGACAAAATAGTTTTAAAAATAATGCTGGGGGTGAAGGCAAAACTACTTTGCTTGTTTAGCTCTGTCATATATTTTTCTTGTCAACTGGCTATGTAGAATGTCACATGCAGTTTTGCCAAAAAAATGGGATTTTTAAAGGGACATTTTTCACTTAAGTGAAAAGTGTAGGGAGGGATTCTAACTTTCAGTGCTGAAATTGCTTCTAAAGCTGTTATTTTGGTTACTGGAAAACAGAAAAATGCACAGAACAAATTCTTGAAGACTTTAACTGTTTCAAGATAACCTACTTTTATATGTAGGAATAGTTTTACTACAAGGTCACATGTATTTATATTTCTGTTAAAGTATGTATGTATTTGAATGCATCTACCTCATTTTTTTGTTGCTTTTTTTTTTTCCCCAGACACCAATTCCCTTGCCAGAGCAGAAGAGGATTATAATGCTTCAGACTGCAGTTTCATTAATATTAAGAAGGGCCAGTGAATTTATGTTCATTCAAAACTAATGAATGAAGAAGACTCTGGGGAATTCTGGGCTGCAAGTGTAAGAGTTGATTCTTGTGGATATGAACAAACTAGAAGTAGATTAACACACACACATTGCTGTCAAGAAATGGTTGCAAATGCTGAGCTGTTGTGGGGCTTAAAGCAGCAACTTAGTTTTAAAAGAAGTTTTTTAAATGTTTAAACTGGTTGAGAAGACTTGAAGGGCTTTAATATTTTTCTTTTTTTAATCAATAGCTATATGGTAATTATGAACTGAACCTTTACAGAATGGCTCAGCAGTTTATTTCTGTGGCTGTTTATGAAAACAGTGGAGGATAAATCTTTTATCACAGGGGCCTTTAAAGTCTTAAATTTAAGGGAAGCAAATATAAAAACTTAAGGGAAGCAAAAAAAATCCAGATAAACTATAAGCAGTATTCATTTACTCAAAAAAATGTATGCCTAGATCAGAACTTCTGTCAATGGTTTGTTTCATGTGCCAGCTGATCAGAGCCTAGGAGATGTAAACCACATTAAGAACACTACTGGTAACTCCTTTTGGCTAAGTGATAAACCAGCTCAAAGCAGATGAGGATTGTTTTAAGGTATCTCATTATACACCTCCTTGCTTGAAAGTTTATGGAGAACAGTATATGAAGACTATATGGGGAGAGTTGGTTATTTCCCTAGCAGTTCAGTGTCAGAACAACATGTCTATCAAGAGGCAAGTCAGACTGTCCCTACAAGGGTAAGGAATTTACACATAATCATGGCTACATAATTATATATGGATATTCTCAGTTCATTCAGAGAGAAAGGAGAGGTTTCTGCCAGGCTAGGGCCTGGGAAAGAGTTTCAAAGGAATGTAAATAATTCTCTATCTCTCTTCTTGTTCACATTGTTTATAGATATGTTCTGCCACCGTGTGCCATTCAGCACGCACCAGTGCTGTGAGATGTTTTTACTTTAAGGCCAATGAAATTGGTCTGCAGGATGTTCTCTATAAAAAGAGCGATGTATTTGAAATAAAGTTCTTGATTTCAGTTCTTTCAGCCTTCTGACTTGGAGTTTCTCTGTTCCTGTCCTGCCTCAACAGCGACAATTATACTTGGTTATGTAATACTAATTTGCTGTAAAATTAAATCATTATTTTGGCAGTTGGTTGTAGCATATCACAGGTGCTTAGGAATCCAATCTGTGGGCCTTTATAGAGGCAAATAACCGCAATAAAACTCCTAGCATAACCTCTGATATAGCAGACATTGTAAATGTTGCAATGACCTTTAAGGTCATGTAAGTTTTGCCCAAAGCTTTCTTTTTTAGATATTAGAGCCTGGATATTTTGCTGTAAACTTTGGTGTACTAGTGCACCTTCCTTTAGTTGTGTCTGTAGATAGACACTGTCATACAGAACTTGTGATTACTATAAGACCATGCTTGCTTTCTCATTACAAAGCTAATGGTGTGTCAAAAAACTGAGTTACAAGGGTTTTGGAAACACATGATTCTGTGAATAAGTAGGCTGCATTTCTGAAAGAATGGTTGTCCCTGCACAATAGTGCATTTCACTCCAAAAAATAATATTTTTCCTAAATATCTGAAATACTTCACAGATGAGTGGAAGAGGAAGGTCCTTTCTCAGAGGCCAGCATGGTTTGGCTTACAACTAACAACTTTCTGTGCTTGAAACCAAATTGAATGTTAGATTTAAAGTACTTGCCTTCATCCATCCTCAATATTTTTAGTTATATGCTGTTTTGCAGCATATAAAAAGATGCAATTAGCTTTTCCATCTTGAGATTATATCTGGAGTCTTCCATCCTAGGTCCAGATAATTAGATGGATTTCATTAACACAGAGGAAATAAGTGAAAGGAAGACTTCTGTGTCATGTTAATCCTTTTGTGTCCTTTCTCAGCCATAGATAGCACTTGGCAGAGGGGTTAAAGCAATGTGAAAAATACAGCACCAGCTCCAGTTGCAGGCCCATGGACATGAATGAACGCCAGCCCTTTCCCATGGGAAACAAAACTCACCCCCCAGTTTCCTGATGTCAGTTTGTACGAGGCATTTGGCACAGTAAATATTTGTGGAAGCAAATTTGCTGCTCTAGAAATTCTTCAAAACAGTAATTAAACCACAACAGAACACAATTTTTGGATGTGACAGGATTCTCATTTTAATTCATTGTGCAGAAAACTTCAGGAGCACTGCTTGTGGGCTGGGTGTCTAACCTAAGTGACCTTGCCACCAAGAATTTAGAAAAGTGGGGAGAAATGGAATCACTACCACAAGGATCTGCATTGTGATTCTCCCACAGGCCTGAGGACATGACCCACTTCCACTGGGCCGTGGCTTTTTACCCTACATTTTATTTGTTACTTTTTTTCCTTGTTGTGCCTTAATCGACCAGTAAGTAATAGTGTGAGTGCTGCCATTGAATTTTGTTGAGCTGTTGCTCAATATTCAATCTGGCTTTTACTGAACCTTGCCAAAGAATTTTTAAGCAATCTCAGACACTTGTTCATAACAAGCCTTGGGAGCATGAGGTGCAGGGTTGACACTGGAAAGCAGGAGAGTCATTCCAAAGTGACGAGTGTAACTGTTCATTTTATTACTCTTCTATTTATTTCACTCTAATAAGACAAGCCAAGCTTTTATTGGAGGCAGAATGTGTGTGGGATGTACTACAGTATTATCCCATAACTGTGGTCTGAATGGCACCCAGGCTGGAGTGTAAAAAGATTTGAGGAACCCTTGTCACTTGTTATTGGCCTCACAGTCCAATCATCCTTCTGCAAACAGGTTGCAAACAACACAGTTGGACTGCTGTCCTGGGTAAATATACATACATATGATTTTCCCAAAGCAGTGCATCTTTTCTCATGTCCTCTTCATACCTATGAAATTGTGATTGAAAACACCCATGAGCCAGATCTGTGTGAGGTTGCAAAGGGGCAAAGCTTTGGGATTTGGGCACACTCCTCTTGATTTCTTTGCTCAGGCCTTTTGTGAGCACAGAATACATCTACATGGAAAACTTTTGACTATACAGGATCTTGTGCGTCCATTGTCCCCCAGACATGTCAATGGGTGGCTGAGTTGTGATGTCAAATGACAAAGAGCAGCACAAATGACACAAAGAAAACGTGTCAAAAGAGGAAGAGGAGAGGCCCAGTGATGAAAGGATGTGGTGAGACACTGGCACATCGAGTGAGCTGCACTCCCATAACCTCTAGGCTAGATAGGTCTGGGTCTCCCATTCTCCGCTTGGCTTATTTAAAGTTTATTTATTTATTTACCTTTTTTAAAATCATAAGAATAAAATATATACACTTAAAAATATCAAAATTTCAAGATACAAGCAAAATATATTTAATCAAAACTACATCTAAATATCAGAACATATGTACATCTATATCTATGAAGACTAATGGATAAATCCTATTCTTCAACTATTCTTCAAACAGGCGGCAGCTTCTTCCTGAGCTTGGAGGGATGAGAGCTCTTCTGGATGGGAAGCAAGGACTTTGCAGGTAACAGACAATCAGACGTGTCCAGAGAAAGCCTCTTGGTAAGAGGATAGCCAGTCCGGTCTGCAAAGTGAAGACACAAAGTTTTAACAGATGCCACAATGCAAACCTAAAGCAGCTTAAGCTCCAGATTTCATGGGACACATTTCCTGCCAACTTCTAAACAGCTGCACAGGGAAACATGTTCCTGCTGGCAGCCCCTTGAGGCAGGCCAGGGGAAAACCCTGACCCACTTGCACAGGGCTGCCACAGGAACAGCCTGGCCTCTGGGCTGCCCTGGAACAGCAGGAGCCCAGAGCCCTGTGCTTTCCATGCTCAGCTGCACATGCACCCTCCTGCTCCTCTCCCTGCCCCACGGCTGAGCAGCCCTACAGCTCCAGGGGCACTGGGAGCACAGCTCATTGCAGGGGCACATGGGGGCACAGCTGTTCCCTGGCAATGTGCACAGGCTCTCTGGGCTGCCACGAGAGCCTTCCTCCCTCCAGAGAGCGGCCCAGCTCCCCCCTCACCTCTGTGTGAGGCTGATCCATGCTCAGCCTTCACCTTGTCTTCAGTTTCTTCAGGCCCCCCATGTCATGACTAGGAAGGGCGATGGAGAGAGCGGGGGCCGATGCACACCCTTCCTTAGTGTATTGTCATTTTCGGCACAGCTAAAAAGTCAAATCCGGAGGTGTCCAACTCAGCGTTTGGTCATCTTCCTGGACAACATGCTGCCTTCACCAGTACAAAATGTTGGCGAGGTTCTCCCGCATGTGTGGAGGCTTGCTGGCTGCAAATTTCTTCAGCTGGTTGCCCATCACCTCATAGAGGGCCAGGGCAAGCTTGGTGGCCACAGTGCGGATGTTGGCACTGCGGACAGGCAGCGATTTGTTGTCCAGGAAGGACCAGAGCACGGGCAGGGCATAGCGCTGGACGACTTCAGGGCTCCTGGCATGAACGCACTCCACAAGCTCTGCCGGGAGAGAGACACAGCTTCTTACCCACCAAGCTCCATGCAAACAAGGATCTACCTCTGCTTTTGCTTCTTGGAAGGCTCTCTGGCTAAGATCAGTGAAATACCACACAGAGCCCCATGATCCAGAAACAGGCAAAGCAGCTGGTCATCCTTGAAACAGAACCACCAACCCCTCAGGACTAATTTCTCCAACCAGAGCCTTGTACCTGTGGCAGACTTTGTACCTTTACTAAATTATTTCACAATCTGTTTCTCCATGAACAATGACTGAAATGTCAAATTGCATTTTATTCCCATTAAGGAGTTGTCTAAACCCACACTGAAGATTTGGAAATGCACCCTAGAGAGGCAATTGAAATATTTCTAGTAAAAGGGATGACTCCATGTTTGTGACTTTGATTTCAAGTGCCAAAAGTCTAATCTGACTCTTCCCTTTGCTCAGTGGCACACAGCAAAGGGCAGTATTAGAACACACTTCAAAGCTCCAGCCCGCCAGAGATGGCTGCTGCTCGACAGCTGGATTAGAAACATCAGTGACTAGCTGGTGTCTTTGGCAGAATGTTTTTGTAGCTCCCAACACAGAGCTGTTTCAAACTTCAGCGTGTCTTAATTACCCAGACCCCATTGCCGTGGCATTTGGGCATCTCCACATTTTAATGGCATTTCCCCTCCCAATGTTAATGGCATTTTTTCTTATAATGTCCACTGAAATACGGGCATAGAGAGAGAAAAATGCTACACAGCAGATTGAAATTTAACCAAAACACAAGTATTTTTCTCACATTGTTTCTGAAATCTCTCTGCTCATTTTCTGAACTGAACTATATCAAACACAGACAAAAATTTACTACCAGCAGTATATTTGGAGGCCATACCTGCGATACACTCTGCAACATCCAGCAGAGCTTGACCGCTCATTTGGCTCCATTGGTGGCTGAACTCTTTCATCAGTGATACTTTATCTACAAGTGAAACACATGTTTTTGCTCACTCTTCTGAGGTCATAGGAGAAAGGACAGTGAGGAGGGAAAGGGCAGGAGCAACTCCATTTTATACAAGAAAGTAAATTTCTGCTGATTTTTGAACCCTTTTCATCTTTCCTTCCAGCCTACTTGGCAGGGTTTAAAATCCCAAAAGAAAAGCTCTCCTTTCACATTTGTAAATCCAAGCTTGTCTTCTGTACCAGGAGCTATGTTAAAACATTTCACATCAGGGATCTCAAGAGGTCAGTCACATGTAAGCAGTGAAAAGAGTTTGTATCCCACAGCAAAAAGGAAGAACTCCATCCTTGGGACACAGAAAGGCGCTGACTCAGGCAGTTCCTGAGTTCACAGAGCAGCTGAGGTGGAGAAAGTGGAAATGCCCCTTGGAGACCTCTTCAAACACTCAATTTTTCAGCCATTTTCAGAGCTGACATAAATCTGTGTGGCAAAGGAATTTAGAGCAGCCAGTACCCATGTAGGTATTTGCTAGAGCAATCTTGCCCTACACAAAACAATATGTGGAACAAGGCACCATTGACAGCTGGATTGAGACTTGTTTGTTATAAAGAAATGAACTTGGTGAATTTTAAGTTCCCCTTTGAAAAAAGAAGACAAAGAAGAAAAAGGGAAAATAGGCAGCTAATGCCTATAATGTAGAGCCTTCCAGGTGGCTGCTCTGCAGAAGCTCTGATGGGCCAGTGTCCCTTCATGCCAACAGCCAAGCTGCTCTTTTGGGAAGTCAAACAGGGCCCAAGCAAACTCCAAAAACCCTTTGCCCCTGAATTGTAGCAAAGCTGTAGTCCAGGACTTGCTCTTCAGACAAGCAGCACAGAGCTAAGAGCTCCTGGGACTTTTGGGAAATGCTGATCCCATTTAAGCCTGTTGGAGGACTGGTTCCTAAGGACTGCACCTCCACAGCTTCTGGTGGGTGTCAGCTGGAGAGTTCCACAGACAACAACAGCTGTCAATGCACTCAGTGTTCTCTTGTGTAGGACAGATGGAGACGCAGTTGAGGGGAGTCCCTGCCAGGGCTCAGCCTCACCTAAATGAGCGACGGATTCTTCCAGTGCTCTCACAGCTGCAGCACGAACCCCGGGATCACTTGAGCTCAGGTTCTTTGCTATTCCTTCTACCAAGCGGATCATCACAGGGTTCATGGCATCATCCAGGAGGCCTATGATGTCAGCCAGCACGTCCAGCGCCTTCTGCCGCACTTTCTTGTGGCTGTCACATATTCTCAGGACAAAATAATCAAAAATCTGTGAAGAGAACAAGCAACATGAAAGCTGGATTAAAATATCCTTGTTTGAAGTGTGGATGCAGGACTCAGGAGATCCTTTCTGTCAGGTCAGCACTTGCTTGCACAATTTCACTGTTTTCCTGTGGGCCACTCACTGGAATGGTTGTGCAACCTCATGCTGCTTGAATGATTTTCTTCTGTTTTTAAGTGTTTTGGTTGGGGACAGAATAGTTCTTATGGCATTTCTCTCCGTCTATAAATCATTAAATCAATTCCATTTATTAATGCAAAAGGCTACCTTTGCTTTACAAGTATGGAAGCAGATATTTACAATGCCCATTTTTCTATACAGTTGCCTCAAATACTGAGGGCAATTATGATTTTTCCAAAACTATAGCTGGAGGATATCTAGGTTTTATTTTGTTTGTCTCAGAATCTGTGTCTGGAGAAGTGCAGGGCTCTGATCAACCCTTCCAGGATCCAGACCACTTCTCTAAGTAAAAGGTGGACTTCTGAAATGCCATGTGCTGTACAGCTCTCATTAGAGCAGGTTCAGCCCCCTTGACAGCCACATTATCAGACACCTTTTTCTGGAAAAAGGGAAAAAGCAACTACTGGGAGGAGAAGGCAGAGATCTGTCCTTAGCTGTTTTCCTCCTTTTCCAAAGAGAAAAAAGGCTCCCCAAGAAGGCTGAGAACTGTCTTTACCAAGAGGAATAGGGACAAGGATGGAAATGAGTAGCCAGAGTTGTGCCTGTGTAAGACAAGATGGAGTTTACAGATATATTGTTTAAAAAGTCCTGGGTTTAAACCAACCCAGCCTGATACTTCTGTTCCCCATGCAAGCCCATTTTTAATCTGGATAATAATTGCCATGCTTTCAGTGGCTGGATTCCCTTCAATTAACCCAACTGGGAGTAGGAGACAGCAGCAGTTACACCAGAATAAAATTCTGTCATCATCTGATGAACAGCCTCAATAGGCACCTGCCAGACAAATACAGCTGGACTGAAATAACTTGTCCTGAAGCCTGGACCTGAATTAAATTTGTCTGGGTAAGAGGGACCAGCCTGTCCCAAACAGCCAGGATGTTGTGCCAAGACACACTGAATTACCTTTACCCTACAGGCTTGGGAAAGGAGCTAAAGGAAAGGAAGAATGAAAATACCCTACATACTTGGACAATGTTCTTGGAGATTAGCTGGGGGCTGCTTTTGCACAGCTCTGGGAGGAGTGCCACTCCTTCCAGCCGTGCCTGATACCCCTTGGCTTGCAGGAGATGGTAAAGCTTCTGGAGCATATCCGTCTCTTCCACAACTGGAAGTAACGTGACCTGGGCTTTCGGACGGTGTAGGAGGCGTCCCTCAGAAGTAGACTCCACCCTGGAAAACAAAACCAAATTAGAACCTGTTGGTGATAATACCTTCAGTTAAATGTGAGCAAATATCTTGAGGAGCTTTCCTAATGATGTGATTTCAAGCTAGAAAATAATGAGGCTCTGAAGAACAATGTGAACCTTGTGACAATCATTATGGGAGACAATCTGCAAGTGACATTCTCACACTGCTCACTCAGGAAAACCAAGGATGAGATGCATCTGATCTATCTTCAGATGGCTTCCAAGGCACACAGGTCACATTGCTTTGTGGGGAAAGAGAGATGCTACTTCCAAGTTTAAATGCCTCCTCATATGGGATGTGTGTGTCTTATAATAAGGAAAATTCATTACTCTGGAGAAGTGCCTCTACAACCAGCCATGACAATTTGGAAAAGTAGCTCAGATGCATCTGAACAAATGAACAGGGACATATCTGAAGGATCAGAAAATCAGTAACAGAGATAAAACCAGAAGCCAGATATCCCAGAACTATGCTCACATTTCATTGGCTTCCCTAGAGACCAGATCCACAGCTTAACAACCCCACTGGGAACAATTCTCCTGGATCAACCTCTCTCATTCATGAGCACGGGAAGATGCTAGCCATGCTACTGAGGCACGTGGTCACTTTCCTGACACCACTGAGTGTGACAGAGCTAAATAAATCCCCTCTGTTATCAGAGGAGAACAGGTACAAGTCTCTGCCATTGGCATGGAGAGACAGCGAGGACAAAATTCCTGTCTTAAATGCTGATTGCAGCACAGGAGGAAATCAACCAAGCATGCTGTCCATCAAGCAACCTATATGAAGGACAGGAATATCAAGACAAAAAGCCCACATTGAGACACCTGTTGACCAAAGCTGCTCAGGAATTGCCTTGCTACATACTACTCAAACTTGGTACTGTTTGAGGGTAAGAAAACCATGATTCAGCCAGGCCAAACCACATGGATGAGGACTGCATCTTTGTGGAATGGCATCTTGCTTCTAGACTGGGACTTCTCATCAAAATACCCATCCGAAAAAGATTCCACTCAGATGAAAAAAGCCCTGGTTGAATTTACTATCCCAAGTCAGGCAGCAGAAACTTGGCCCTGGCATAGCCTCCACAACTGTGCCCTTGGCATTGCAGTGGATAGTCTGAGCTGCAACCAATGGGTGTCTTTTGGTCTCTCCATTTTTGTGAAAACCCCTCCAGAGAAGTTGTGTTCAGTGTAATGCAGAGGTAGACATTTTTTATCCTAGAGCGTTTGTAGGGAGAGGAAACAATCTCTGGCACTGGTCATCCCTGCCAGAAAGATTTTCTTGAGGGAGAGGCATGTAAAGCTTGTCATGTGCTTGGTCACATCTCACAAAAGTGCTCAGTACCGTTTGCTAGAAGGCATCGTGTCCTGGGGCTTCTTCAGGCCATCATTCCTCTTCTCCACCGGCTCCATGACAGCTGGGAATTCACTCTTCTGGTTTTCCATCCCCTACAAAGAAACGGAGAAACCCCATCAATCTTTAGAATATAAAATAGGAAATTCCCTGTTTAAAACACCGGTTAGAACCAGGATCACTGTTATCAAGGCTTAGGGAAACATGTCCTAACTTACAGAAAGAAACGGACCAGAGATTCAGTGATGCCAACTCTTTGTTTTCTATAGCCCAAGGCAGGTTATGGGTGCTACCATACTGAGCAGCAGTATAAACCCCCAAATTCATTAATCTTGAGCACAAATGGGAATCATGCAGACTGGTAGGCAATGAGTGTTCTTAAAGGTAGCAGCAGAAAAAATGGGACTCTTTGGGGATCGGTCCATTGTTTGGAAGTTGATTTGGTTCAACACTCACTCTCCCTGTGCCTGCAGAAAGGCAGACTCCCTTCTATATTTTCAATTAAAAAAAAGGAAAATCCCCCTCCAAACAAACAAAGGATTTTTCGCTGGATGCTGCTGGATTCACCAAGCTTCTTCCAGCTCCACAGGGCGTGACAGTAGGGCAGTATTCCCAAAAGACAGATAGTAATTGTAGCAGCTAGGATTGACTTGGACATCTTTTGTATATTTGGAAATTTTCTTGGTACTACTACTTCTGGTGTCTTTTGCAAATACACTGTTATCTTCAGACTCTGTTATCTCCTATTCTCATTTAATTGCTTTACTGGGGGCAGAGAAGGGAGAACGTGGTGGGGGCCTTACTCTTAAATATAAATCCATTTTCTCCTCTTTCCCTTTCTTCTTTGTGACCAATATTCAAAATATTCAAAACTTCACTTTTTCCCTAATAATATCAGTCCCCTTGTGGCCTGCAAATGAACAGGCTGAGGTTTAACAGCTCATTCCCAGGAGCAAAATGATGCAGCAGAAGAGGAATGAGATAAAGACAGATTGGGTATGTTTGAACTCGTATGAGCAGTGGCAATACTTGCACAAAGGAGACATTTCTCCTGCCAAGCACTTACTTTCTTCTTCATTCTTGTCAGAATGTCTTCCAGGTCACGGGTGGAAAGAGATCGTTCCAAAAGCATTTTCAGTTTTTGGTGACTCAGAAACATCTTCACCATCTCCTGTCCAAAATGCCTAAGGAAGGATGGGAGAAAGGAAGGGAGGAAGGGAGGAAGGAAGGAAACGAAAAAATGAACAAAGGAAGAGTTTTAACCGAAGAAGCTGATATCTTAAACTCATCAGGTGCAATCCTTGCATGAGAAGGCATTTTCTACTCAGCAAAGAGGGAGATTTCCCTCCACTTGACACTGCACAGTGTTGTCAGCTGAACACAAGAGACAAGAGGAGAATGTGGGGCCACAGAAAAATACCATTTCACTCTGAAACTGTGGGTATTCCCAGAGAACATGCAAAACACATCTGCTTTGTTGTCAGAGCCTATTAGCAGTGTCCTGCTGCCATCGCACAATAATTTGCCTTTCTTTAACTGGCAGGGAAGCCAGGACAAAACACCTCATGCATCCTATTGATTATTCTATACTATATATATGCACAGAGGCATCTAGTTGCTCTGGTGTTCTTGGCAGCTATTAATGGGAATTTCATCATCAAAGTAAAGGGCTTTTGGTGGTTTGGGTTGATTTGGCCACTAGGAAACCACAGTCTTCTTCAAGAAGAAATTTGGAGGTCACTGAGCCACAGCTAACAGCATTGCAGAAATCTGCAGAAGGGATTTAGAAAGACTGAATACATTGGCTAAAAATCCCTGAAATATTTCTAGGAAAGTCTTAATGAGAAACAGATGTTTGGGATCCTTCAGTGAATAACATTAGCCAACACTTTGGCTTTGTGTTGTGCACCTAAGACCAAACAAAACTGTTTGACTGGCTAATTGGAGCTCTTTTGATCTCAGTAAAGAATCCTTCAAGTTACAGGAAGTTGGCAATGCACCTTTTTGCTGGCCAACCTCAGGTTACCCACTACAGTCATTTCCCAGGCAACCCAAAGCAGGGGTCACAGCACCAAGGCTGACTGAGCTCAAGAAGTGTTTGGACAATGCTCCCAGGCATGTGGAGTGACTCTTGGGGCCCCCTGCACATGGCCAGGAGCTGGACTGGGTGACCCTGACAGGTCCATTCCAACTCAGCATATTCTCTGAGTCTGTGCCCCTTAGCCACATAGTGAGGTCACTTATTATTTCCTTTAGTTTCCATTAATTTGTGGTTTTACCTTTCTAGCCAGACACGGTTTTCCTGTTTGAGGAGGTGAAATGAAGATCATTACCTTGTGTCCTGGTGACAGTCCTGAGCAAGCTTCCCTGCCACGTGTGCCAGCATGTCAGCCCTGGGGTTGTCTGCGAGCTTTGTGACTCCCATTCTCTCCATCACAAACAGGAGGAGCTCGGCCGCGCACTTCCGCACCTGGGTGTAGCGGCTCCTGGGAAGAAGAGAGCAAACGCTGGGCACAGGGAGAAGGAGCAAGAGCAGCACAGGCCTTGGCCGGAGCCTGCTCCCTGTCCTTGCTGGGGGAAGGAAGCCTGGCTTCTCCCTGCAACTTGAGACACCTGTAGAAGGTTCAGTTCTCAGATAAACACAAAGCTAGCATTGTACAGAAGGACTGCCTGCAAGGAACAGGGCGGAATTCAGTCTCCCTGCACTATCTGATACTCCATTTCTTTCGCAGTATTTTCTCTGAGAAAGATTAAAGGAATAGATCACATATGAATTATTAAGAAATTAAGGACAATTCATGCTGACCCATCAGAGGGCACCCACTACACAGAGCTGCAGCAGGATTGACACTTTTTCCACCCATTTCTCCCCAAATCTGCAGACCTTCAGAGAAAAACAAATGCAGGGAAAACATGCTGTGGGCTGCAAAGTTGCAGAATATCCAGCAATGCAGCCTGTTTCTTCTGTGAGGCTTGGCAACGGATATATCTGAATGTTTTACCCTATTCCAAAGCTGAGGAAAGGGTGGCAGGCATTTTAGCCAGGTTGTCCTGTTCTAGAGAGTGCCTCTTGGGAACTATCAGCCCAGCACCAGCACTTAAGGCAGCATTTGCTTCAGCTGTCCCATGGCAGTTGGCCTGTGAAGGTGCCTGTCAAGTGATTCATCATCTCAAGGCTAACATGAAACATCAGTTTGAATTGAAAGTAGAGCTGTAAGGCCAGGACAGTCATACAAGACTCCTTTTGGCAGGAGCTTTACTTGCTGTGTAGGCTGTGCCTCACCAACACATTCTCCCCCATGTGCTCTAGGCACCAGCAAGCACCCTCCTTATTTCTCAAATTAATGGCATCATGAGGAGACATGGTTTTCCCAGGGCCTCTGTGGTTAGTGCTGTTAAATACCAAACACCATTCACAGCTGCAAAAACACAAAAGCACAAGGCTCTATCCTTGGCCTTTCATTTCCCCAGTGGTCACCATGTCTAGGAAAATCTGACAGGCTGGGAGAACTCCAGGAGGCAGCAGGAAGCTGCGTCTGAGGAGCTCTAGTTTAGATATCAGGAGAAAAGTTTTCCACCCAGGGGGTGGTTGGGCTCTGGAACAGGCTCTGCAGGGCAGTGGTCACAGCACTAAGCCTGACAGAGTTGAAGAAGCATTTGGACAACAATCTCAGGCACTTGGTGTGACCCTTGGGCTGTTCTGTGCAAAGCCAAAAGCTGGACCTTATGATCCTGAAGGGCCCCTTCCAACTCCCCATATTCTACAGTTCTGTGATTCTGAGAAGTTCTATGATTCTGCTGCAGGAGGGCAGAAATACGTGACAAGAGGAAAAAATTGAGGTAGATCAGAGAATCAAGTCCCTGAGTTCACAGAAGATGCAGGATACAGGACTCTTCCCTCCCACCATTCCCACTCTCTCTCTCATCCCTTCCCTCTCCCACACGCTAGAAGGTGAAGAATATCACTAAAAGAGGAAGAACCTACTTGACTCCCCTGTTCATGAGAGCATTCATTGCTCGTGCAGGAGTCACATTTTCCACCATAAGCCTCAGGGCATGACATGCTGCCTTCTGAACGAACTCTGGGGTGTTCCACACCATCTGGAGAAGGACTGAAGCAACCTCATCCACCTCAGAGTCCATGTCCTTCTTCAGGTTTGCAAAGAACTCTCCCAGAGTGACAATTGCTGAGTAGGACACCTTCGAACGGAGGTTGGTCACCTGGGGAAGTCATGAGGGAAAACATAAGAATCACCTTGAAAAGAAATCAGTTGCCTTCGACAGAAGTCCCAGGAAATGACAAAACATCCTGCTGTGTCCAGAGGAACATAAAAGCACAATAAGAGCAGAAGAGCACAAGCATGGAAAGCACTTACTCAATTTCTGGCCTCAGACCTGCTTACTGCAGTCTTAAAAACAAAATTCACTAAAATGTTCTATTTTACACTTCTAAAATGCCCACTACTTTGATTTCAGGTCCTTTTGCTAGTAAATTAAAACAAGGACTGCTTTCAAATCATAAAGGCACAAGTCATAAAGATAAAAGAGTCAGGTGCTCCTATTCCAGAAAGCAACATTAGCAGTGGAAGCACTCAGCCAGGAAACAGAAAACACAGCCTCAGGTCTAAAGACTAATTTGCAGTGTTGAATTACAGTTTGGGCAGAGATTAGGATTCTGGTAAATAATGTCATTAGTGTCTCAGTTTCTGCATTTGCACATTGCATTATAATGGCACCTCACTCAAAGACAAGTGTCAGATACCTGACCTACCAGTAAATACAGCTCCATGTACACACAGAGCCTACAGATAGCTGACAGACATTAGAAATAGAAGGTCTAAAACCAGAAATGAAGACACGCCCTGAGCACACATGGAGATGAACAAGCACACACCTACTCTACACACCATGTATGAAGTATGGGGAACAATTCAGAGCAATGTTCTCACCTCGCTGGTAAGTGCCAAGCAAATATCCCGAAGTTGAGAAAGCAGGACATCTGAATGGGACTCAGCCAGCTGTTTGATCTTGACGAGTCCCTTCTCCTTCTGCTCCCTGAAAGGCAAGTACCAAAAAGATTGATATTTCTCTCCATCCAAGAACTAGGCAGCACCCTCTGAAATGACCGGGCTGGCAGCTCATCCAAACCACGGGAGGTGCTTTTTTTTCAAGGAGCACTTAATGAAATTGTGGAACGCGTTGCCACGGGATGCTGTGGCTGTCAAAAGCATATAAAAATCCAAGAGGCAACTAGAGGGGTATCACAGTCTTCATTTGTGGCCGTTTAAGAAGACAGTATTTCTGAAATCTCTGGCACATGATGCCCCTCTGTCACTGCTTCCTAGAAGCTGTGAGACTGGACCATGCTGCTGTTTCTTGTCACCTCCCTGTACCAGTCCCTGAGACACAGTTCCATGGGGCTGTTCCTGGGACATTTTCCTTCCTTGTCAGCCCCAGCAGGCAGTTCAGCAGTGACAGTCTGCACTGGCACTCTGCAGATGAGTTTCCCCTCTTCAGTCTGGGCTTTTGTGTCACCCACTCCACCTCACACACTCCCCTAAAAAGCAGCAGGATGTCCTAGAAGATTCCACCCCTGGGCAAGAACTGTTGAAACTCTGGCTTTTCCCAAACCCCCCTACCTAAAACAACCCCCACAACAGCAACATGTTATTTAAAAGTTGCAAACAACCCCATCTCCCAGCACTTGCTTTGCGCAGGGCCTCAGCTAGAGGAAGGTCTGTGAGGCATCAGGGCTGCAGCACAGGGCTGGTGACCGATCCCACAGACACCCCTGAGTGTCATCCTGAACCCCCACACCTGCAGGAGCTCTCTGCACCTCTCAGGGCACCAAAGAGAAATGGGGAAGAGAAAGGGCAGAGCAAAGGCAGCCACACAAGGAGATGCATTGTGGCAGATTTTTCATGGTTATGCCAGTGTGAATGGAGGCCTTACCCCTGTGTGAATGAAGCATCCACCAGAGAATGATCAAAAAGACACCAAAAAGAAAACTAATATCACCAAACATTGTAGGGTTATCACCTCTGGGCCTCCTTCTGCCTGTGTATAATTCTGGGACACACTGCGAGTATTGACAAAACATCTCAGGCCCATATGAAGCAGTGAGAAGGAAAAAGTTGAATTCCAAAAGTGCAAGATTCCTAGAGGATTTTCTTTTTCCCTTCTATTCTGCCATGAGCCCTTAGGAGTAATGACAGGCTGAGGGACTCGAAAGCACAACTCAGTCCATTTCTCAGAAAGAGGAACTCCCTGGAGCTGCTTCTGGGACTGCCATGCAGGAGGTCACAGGGAGACCCTGTCACCTGCCATTGCTGGCAGCAGTGGGAGCAGAGAGGAATCCTACTCAGTCCCACTGGGCCAGTGGCCCACGGCACCCAAATCTCTGCACTCAAAACTGCTGCCATCCTGCTCTGCCTTCAGCCAGCAAATCATCTCATCCCACAGCTTTCTCTCTCCCCTCAAGATTTCCTTTGCAGCCCCATGGAGCAGCAGGCAAATGGAGGAAACAGCTGGAGCACTGCTGCAGAGCAAGGCCGAGAAAAGGCTGCTCTCAAATCTTTATCCTCTCACTGCTCTGCAGTGGTTTCACCAGTGCCCTTCGGCCCTCTGGGCTCTCAGGGCTCAGAGGCACCAGCAAGACTCACTTCAAACCAACCTTAATGCTAAGATGGACACAGTGAACGGGGCCTTTCTTACCAGTCATCGCTGCCGAGCAAGGACAGTGCCTCCTGCAAGGACTGCTGTGGGTTGGCAGAGGCTATGTTCTTCTGCCCAGTCCCACGGCGTGGCTCTGCTCGGCGTTTGGCACCAGCGGCCATCTCGGAGGTCACTGTAAGGACAGGGTCAGCCATGGATCGGCCTGCAGCCATCTCCCAGCCAGGGCTCCACGGGCACACACGGGCACTGGGGCAGAGGCTTCCCTGCTGTCGGGCACTTTGGGCTCCTTGCTTTCCCCCAGCCTCCCCGGCTGGGCACAGCTCCAGCCAAGCCTGAACAACCCAGCCCTGCTGGGCCCGGCTCAATCCCCATGGAGCAGCTACCAGGGAACAGCCACACCTGACCCTTCCCACTGACAGCGCCTCTGCGTCCACTGACCTCAAATATTCTAGACAGCAAAGTCTAGAAATACTGTAGGCTAAATGTATGTGCAGCTGAGTGCATATACATTTAGCCTACTATTGGGAAGGGACTACTTTATGGATTCTTTCCAAGCATCATGAACCTTTACTCTCTTTACACATTGGATGTATCTCAAAGATGCTGAGGTGAATCTTGTTTGTCATCTAACAGATGTGTTTGCCAACTCAGCATTTCTGAGCTTTATCTTGTGGAAAAATGCAATTTACAGACTAGACAGTTGATAAAAAAGCCTTCCAAATGCACTCTGAGGATAAAAATATGCAAATACAGATGCACATTGTTGGCAGATGCACTTTCTTGTTAATCAATTGACCTGGGTCTACCACAATTGAATTTTTTGCTATGGAAAAAACTTTACAAGGTATCAGGCCTTTACCACGATTTCATTCAGCTCAACTTTCCAGCAGATCTCTAAGAACCAACTGCTGCAGTACTACCAAGCTGGAGTAACTCAAAGGTAGATTTGCTGTTGAATCTCAGGACAGGCTCTGGACCCAGGATCCCAGCTGTGCTGGCTGAGGCAGGAGGCAGTTTGTGCTCCTTGGGCAAGGACAAACCCGTGCAGGAAAAGCTGCCACGGAGCAGGCTTACCTGAGGAGTTGCTTAGGACGCTGGCATCCCCATGGACGATGGGTGGTAAGGACACGCTGTCCTGCTTTCTCAAGACCTTTTTCTTCAAGGCACTACCAGGGTGTTTTTTCTGCACTCCAGAAGCTGTGCCATTGATAGGTGGTAGGCTAATCCCTGCAGGGACCAAAGAGGAGCTTGTAAGTGTAGGGTGCTGGACAGGGTGATGATGAAAAGGGCCTGAAAAGTTGCTGGAGGTGGGTAACATTTCTGTTATCCCAAAGAACTTCAAGTATAGCAATGATATACCACTTTATACCAAGTATAACGCTAACATGGGCCAATGATCACAGAATCACAGAATCCAAGAAGAGTTTTGGCTGGAAGGCACCTTGAAGCACCATTTAGTCCAACCCCTGTGAGCAGGGACATCTTTATCTCTGGTGTTCTCATTAAAAGGAACTGAATTTTATTTCTTCTAGGTTGCAAAGCATTCTTTTGGAGTCACCTTCCCTGGAGGCTGCTCTCCAGGAGAGAGTCTGAAGCCCCAGTGTACTTTTCAAGACAGAATTTTCTACTCTGAAAGACTTTAGAGGTGAAGGTGGGAAGCTGATATATTCTGTTACTAACTCAATGAGGCCACAGAGAAGACACTTTATGCCTCTGTATTTTTCTTTGGGAAACAGAAATAAATCCTATTTAAGCTTCCACTCAGATGCAAGCTGAACAGCCCCCCAGTCTGATTGCAACAATGTGCAAAGGGCAAGCAAGTGGTCAGAAAGGACCACAAGTGTAGCCACCACTTACTTGCTTCATCTCCAGGCTCAACTGTCTCAGGAAGCTGCAAGAATCTTGTATTTTTTCTTCTGTTCTTAATCCCTTCCATTATATCCTCTATGTCCTCTGGCTCTAAGTGCTCTTCAGCCAACTGCCACAATGCAACACGGATCTAGGTGCAATGGAAACACATCACAGACTGTAAGCAGAGACACACAAAGCAGACACAACATCTCATCCCGAGCACAGAGTCCATAGGGTGCCACAGGCTTCAGTGCAGCTCCATATACATTCCAGTAGTTTCAGAGGAATTTCTTCCATCCTCACCTTGGCAATTACACACAGCAAGGTGGAACCCTTCAGTGCCACAACCTTACACTGCTGCAACTGCAACCTATGTCAGGAAGCTCTGCTTGAAGCATGAAAGTCATAGGAGTGCTCCAAGACAGATAAAGAGCTGACATGACAGTGAGCAGGCAGTTCAGTTCCTACAGGCCATGGCAGGAGAATAAAAAACATGTGCAATTCCCAGCAAGGAGGGGTAATGAGCTGTTGCTTAACACTAATGGCCAGGAATTGCAGCTGTTTCTCCCTTCCTGCCTTCTGAAGGACTCAGCTCTGAAGGGCTCTGGAGGACTTGGTCTCTGAGACCATGAGACCAAAAAGAGGAGTCATGAAAACAGTTGCAGAAACACTGATGTTAATGAGCAGAAAACTTGAGAGTGAGAGGGCTGTGAGATACGGCCACAAAGGTAACCCAGAAAAGTCAAACTCTCCCATTTTATTTTGCAGCCTTGATTACACTCAACATTAGAATCTTTGCTTCTCTGCTTCTGAGGGTGCACTTTGCCTACATTCACTAATGTGTAGCTTACTCCGTCATCCAGAACTTCTCTAAAACAGCCTTTGCACATAAAGTATGCTTCTGGCATGACCTTAACACCATCTCCAAACTTGACACCACTGGAAATAGCCAAGCAATTGCTCTGTAGCTGTCAAATATATTCCCAAGAGAATCCCTTTCCCCCAGGAGGGGAAGATTATGATTTTCAGTGACACTGTGGGCCAAGTACTAAATAGCCACTGGAAAGGAGGTCTGCTCATCCCTGTCTTTATTCCTTACCTTTCTAAAGCCTTCCTTCATCTCTTTGTCACTGTTAAGACCAGGACTGCTGGGATGACCCAGTTCCTTGGCCCGGCTCAGTGGGAGGCCTGGTAATGGAAGCAAAGGCTCTTGTAAATCTCTGGCAGACTTCAAACCCCCAAAAACACCATGCTGGGCAACAGGCAAGACAGGTTCCAGATTTCAGAGCTCCCATAAAACACAGAGACTGGGATTGAGAGCAGCAAGGTACATCTGCCTAGACCCTCTCCCAAGGGATGGGCTACTGGCAGCAGCCATGAATTTTCTCTGTTGGCCAGCAGACTGAAACCTGCTGCATGATGAAGGCTGCAGCCCCTGGATGCTGGAGAGCCTCTGTGTTTGATAGAGAAGGGCAGAGATGGAGATTGCTCTTGACAGAGATTCCTATTTGCCCTTATTCATGCTGATTTTAGTAAACATCTTCCTTCTCGTTCCTAAAAGAAGTCCCGTTTTCTAATACCTGTATGCATTTAGCAACATTTTCTTCTCTTTGTTGGAATATTTTAGAGGATATTCAAATAAAAGCTTAGCATTGAGGGAATGTTACCCAAATGTGAACTGTGTTCTTGACTCTAGATAACGCATTTTCTAACTGTAAGAGATGCACCTTCCATTTCCTCTCCCTGCCCCACAGCTGAGCAGCCCTACAGCTCCAGGGGCACTGGGAGCACAGCTCATCGCAGGGGCACATGGGGGCACAGCTGTTCCCTGGGAAGGTGCACAGGCTCTCTGGGCTGGCACAAGACCCTTCCTCCCACCAGAGAAGGGCCCAGCTCCCCCCTTACCTTTTTGTGAGGCTGAGCCATGCTCAGCCTTCGCCTTGGCCTCCCTGGCAGTGACCCTGGGGCCAGCGCTGCTCCGCGGCTCCTGGGCCAAGGTCCCCTGAGCTGGCCGGGGGCCGAGACCTCCATTGCCAAGGCCAGGGTTTGGCACTTGGGGCCTCAAGCCAAACAGGTCAGCCAGGTCCCTCGGGAAGAGAGGCATCCCAGGTCCTATCTTGCACCAGGAGTTCTTCGTCTTCTTCCTCTCCGTTTTTGCTGTAGTCTCAGAAGAAGCTGTAATTCAGGTACAAGAGAAGTGAGTTCATTGAACTCATGCCTTTACAATCAGCCCATCTAATGGGTGAGGAATTCAAAGCAAATTTTAGTTACTGAAAAGACTGGTTGGTTATTTTTCATGAAACTAGCATCTGTTTAATTTCTCTGAACAATATGGAGCTGGCAAGCCAGGAGAGAAGGGTTCTACTACTTTATGTGTTGCCTGTTGCCTCCCCACTACTTCAGGATGCCTTTGCTTCCAAGCAGTGGGAAATTCACAGTGGTCTCTAGAATGTGACTCTGTCTAGGAAGTAATTGTTTTCAAAAGTAGTTTTCAAGGCCTCTGTTTCTGTAGGTCCCACTCAATTCTATGTTGGGTTTTACACTTTTGGGATTTTTCTATTACTCTTTCCAACAAAGGAAGTGCTGGGACGCAAACAGTGGAACACATGTTAGATGCAAAGGAAGCTTTGCTTTCTCCTTTATTGTGCCCAGTATTCAGCAAGCCTGTATTTGTAGGGAACAAAGTGGTCATCCAAAAGTTCCACTTTTGCTCCACTTACCTGATCCAGGGGTTTATTCCCTACTTTCTTTCCAACAGACCCCCAAACGCAACATATACATGACCTGACTCAAAACATTTCTGATCTTGGCTAATACTGTCAATTCAAAATTTGTTATTTCATTCTGAAATACTCTCCAACAGAGCTGTTAGAACTAAAAGAACTAAATCTTTACATGGTTTCACAGAAGATAAAATCATATGGCAGCCAAGCAGGATGAGTGTCTTAAAACTGGATTCTTTCACCCTGTAGAATGCTGGGGTCAGTAATAAAAGTGAGACATGTAAGGTTTAATGAGATAGGTCATTTCTAGTCCAGAATTAATCCAGCAAAAATGGCACCTTACTTACTGAGAAATACTACACCCTAGCTGCACTAAGCATTCCAGATGCATATCAGCAATTAAGGAGTCATTCCAAAGTGGCTGTACCCAGGATTTGACAGAACTAACCCTGGGCAAAGGGACCAGGGGAGATGATCCTTTTTTCTGCATCAGCAGAATTATGTCTTCAAGTCTCATCTCTCCTATCATTACACACCCAGAGATGGCAAATGAACAACAACAGTGTCACTGAGGCTTTCAACCTGAAAGCATTGGCTGACCCAGATGCACCAGAGACCACATTTTGTCTGGCACAATTCCATTTGTCTGGGATCAGGAAAGGCAGGGGCAGGGACAAAGCAGAAGGCATCTCCTCCACCAGCCTCAGCCTGCAACTCTGGCCCAGGCAGAGGGAGCCGGGGAAGAGATTTGTCATCCTGACACTGACATAGGTGCCTTTGGGCTTGTGCTGTCAGAGGATGTCAAACCCAGACCTTGCATAGGCTGCATCCATTTGGCAGCCTCCTTCTCCTTCATTGGAAAATTCAAAAGGACTTTCTCTCAAGCAGGAGGGAGGAGAGGGAACATTTCTCATTTCATGCTAAATGCCTTCTTTTTCCCTACTAATTGTGACACTAGAAAGGTTGGGGGGAGATAAAAGGAATGAGGAGGATGGAGAGGGATGTATCTTTTTCCTGCACTGCATTTCCAGGGCTGCAAGGTACCACTCAAGACTTCACACTGGAGGAATTTTCACTGCACCAGCAGAGCATGCTCCCAGTGAGAGTCCACTGAGCCCATCAAGGATTTGAAATGACTTTAAAGAAACTTTGAAAAGAATAGGTTTTAACCAAGTTTTACAAACGTTACTTCTGAGTTAAGATTACAATGTTAATTCTAGGACAGACATGCCCTCTACCTACCTGCATCTTCAGAGTTCTTGTCTGGGCTTCTGCTGCTGGATCTTGGCCTTTAGAAAATGGAGGACAAAAGAACAAATGAGGAGGTAGAAAGAGAAGGGAGGGAATGGGTGTTGCATGAAAGGAGGCAAAATTTCTTAGCATGGTCACTCTGATGAAGGAGGAAATGCACCACAAACCCAAAAAGATGCAAAGCTGATTAAATTGTCCTTAGGCTTTCTGTTGCTGGAGTCACACAGAGCTGGCCAAGCTCTGGCTGAAACACAGCCAGATTGATTAAACATCAATCCTGTTATACATCTATACCCCAAAATTTATCGCGTTTCTCATTTCACACTGGAGGCCAGGCACAGTGAATTTACACCTGATTATTACAGAAGCAGCACCTGAATTTGCAAACACCTCTCCTGTAGCCAGTATTTGCCCAAGCATATTCTCCTGGCTGCAGAATTTGACAGCCAAGGATCACAGTATTCAAAGATCTGCAGGATCCAGACCCATGAAATACAGTTCCCAAATGACACCGCTACAATTAAAAATGGAATCTATAGCCAAGTCCAGGAGAGGACCCATCCTGAAGCCCTGTCTCCTCTTCCCCACCACCATCTCTGCTCGTGGGGCTTATGGTGTTGGGTTTGACATCGTAATGGGTCATCATGGATGGGCAAAATGGTGAATAAACAGAGATTTGCCTCAATACATGGAACACCTGACTGTGCAAAATGACCACACGAGATGGGAAGAGTGAGATGAACAGCTCACTGGAGCTGCAGACACCTTGGCTTACCTCATCTCCTGGGGCTTCTGGAAATCCTGATGTGGCAGGGACCCTGCAGCGCTGCCAGCTGGGGGGCTTCCTGCCTTCCTTATAGGGGGGATCAAAGGGGGTCCCAATAACCCCCTCTTCATATCCCCACCAATGGAATACAGCGAGGAAGCCTGGAAAGAGCAGAACACATTGCTCAGATCAAGCATCCAGCCTTGCCCCCATTCACACCTCAAGATATTCAGATATGCCCTCAACTGGGACCTGGCAGGAAAAGTCAAACTGATGGTGGAGCTTAGACCAGGAGGGGAATGGAAAGGGAGGTGCTGAGGGAGAGACCATGTCTCAGGTTTGCCACCTCTCCCCTCATGCACACTTCTCTGCAAGTGTGGCTTCATTCCTAGCAGGCATCCACATGTTGGACATCAAGATGTTCTGGGGTGCCACTGCCTCCACTGGCATTTTAGATGGCATGGGAGTGGGTTTAGATCACTATTCTCTCCCTGCCCCTAAAGGTACCTAACAGCCAGCGCTGATCTCCAGCCAATTCCCACAAAGCCATTCTGCAGGATGACAAAACCTCCTTTTTTCAAGCCCCTCATTGCTTCTGCTGCTGCCCTTCCCTCCTACAGATCCCCAGCAGCCTTTGAGCCCAGATGCTGCTGAGCTCTCAGGATGCTCGCTGCTCTCCAGGTCCCACACTTCCATCATCTCAGGCTCACTGGCATTTAGGAAGTTCAGGAGAGCTCCCTGCCATGCTGCTCTCTGCAAGTTCTCAGCCTGCCCAATTCCTCCAGAGCCCCCATGCCATGGCCAGGAATGGGGCTGGAGGCAGCGGGGGCAGGTGCACACCCTTCCTTCATATCCTATCATTGTTGGCACAGCGAAAGAGCCAAACCAGGACCTGTTCAAACTTCAGTGAACTTCAAGTTCCTGTCATGGAAAAGGTCTCACAGCTCTGCTTACAGCACATCAAGTGAAACTTTACACAGGAGTTAGCTTGGTCTCCTTACCTCACGTCCTTTTCCCTCTGGTCTCTGCTCCTGGATTTTCATCTGGTGTTCATCAGAGCCGTTGCCATTTTCCCCGTTCTCCCTCTCTCTGCCAGATGTCTGCCTTGGCATGGTGGAAGAAGAGCCCTTCTGGATGGGAGGCAACGGCCTGGATGGAAGGAGCCTTGAGGGATTTCCAACGGAAAACCTCTTGGCAAGAGGATATCCAGTCAGGTCTGCAAAGTGGAGACACAAAATGTAACAAAGGCCACAATGCAAACCTAAAACAGCTTAAGCTCTAGATTTCATGGGACACATTTCCTGCCAACTTCTAAACAGCTGCACAGGGAAGCATGATCCTGCTGGCAGCCCCTTGAGGCAGGCCAGGGGAAAACCCTGACCCACTTCCACAGGGTACCATGCTCACAAGGGAAGAAGTTAGCCGAACTCCCACCTTTATCAACACATCTTACAGGTGTGGCACTCGAGGGGAATAATTTTTAATTACTGTGAAAATTTCTTTGGCTTTCTTTTTCATGAGACTAGCCTGTGTTTAATTTCTCTCAACAGTATTGAGTTAGCAAGACTGAAGGGAAACATGGAAGGCCCCAATGATAAGAGGGGAAAAAAGATTCCTTCTTTGGGGCTGGCCTTCTGTAAATTCCCAGGAAAGACCTACACAGATGTGACTGCCAGTTCTGCAAACCACAAAGACCTCTCAGCAAGCAGGCAGGCCTTATTGGTATTTCTATAGCACCGTAATACCATCCTCAGGGTTAGACATGATCAGCAACCCGAGGAAGAATGGGAAATTTATCTGTACTGAGACCCAGCATTGAGGGCAAAGAAAGAAACAGGACTTGCATCTCATGACCATGTCCAATCTGTGGTCAGCTGTGGCCACAGTCCCTGTCCTGGCTGACAGTATGACTGATTTGGCTACTGTCAAAAAGGAGAAAGCAGAGTAAAATACTTAAAGAAGTTTGTGATGCCATGGTGTCTTTGCAGGATCACCTGTGTCAGCCACCTACTCTGACACAGAGCCAGCACTGGCCACCATGGACCAGTTTCCCCTGAAATCTGGTGGATTTTTTTTTTTTTTCCATTTGGCTTCAGCCTTTCACCTCCTTTCAATCCTCACCTTTGCCTTCAGAGTTTTTTCCTGCAGTAGAATCCATCTCAGAACCCGCGCTTCTGTCTCACAGAAGCGTCTGGGTTTGAATTCGCGAATAATCTCAGCGTACACAGCGAGGTTGGGTGACTCCAGTCGCCAGCACTCAGCTCACAGAGACAGAACCAGACACGTCTGCTGCCGCTGTGAGTGTGTCAACCACAACTGCCACAACCCCAGCGTGGAGCTGCCCCTTTGTGACACACTGGTCGTTCCAGCTATGGTTCTCTCGTTTCCATGGCTGCAAAACCACACCCCAGTTCCATCCCTCTCCCTTCCCCAGGACACCCAGCCCTAAACCCAGCCAGGCTAGGCCTGAAGGTTTCACACTGTCTAGGAAATAAACCATTTCCAAAGCTACTTTTCAAGGCCTTTATTTCTGTCATTCCTACTCAGTTCTGGGTTGCAGCTTGTTGGTGTGGGATTTTGTTTCTTTCTCTTCACATCAAACTAAGTGGTGGGGCACAAACAGTGGCACCAGGTGGTGGAAGTAAAAGAAGCTTTGCACTCCCCAGAATTCAGTTGGCCAGTAGCTGTAAGGGAGCAAACTGACCATCCAAACATTCCACTTTTGCTCTGCTTCATTATTCCAGGGATTTATTCTCTGCTTTCTTTATTGCAGAGACACCCAACCCAACATAAACATCATCTGCCTCAAAACATTTCTGATCTTGGCAGTTCCTGTCAATTCAAAATTTTCTTAATGGAAATAGCCCAGGCAGGTTATTCTAAACAGAGTGGATAAAACTAATCATGCTTGATTTGGCAGATCTAAGCCTGAGCCATGGGACCCGTGAGTCTGATCCCTTTTTCTGCATCTGCAAAATTATTTCTTCAGGTCTCATCTACCTATTCAAAGAAGCTTTGTACTCATCATTAGTATTCAGGGGGCTGATACAATCAGTGTATCTGTAGGGTATAAACTGGCCATGCAAAGTTCTCCTTCATTGTGGCAGGGGTTTATTCCCACTTTCTTTCCTGCAGACACACCCGTACCCAATATTACAACTCCTGCCTCCTGAGTTAGAATAGTTGGCTCCTTTTTAATACAAGTGTACCTGGACTTAAGCAGGGACACTGGGTTAATCATAGTGGGAACTGGTTTGTAAGCCTTGTCTCTAGCAATTCCCACCAGTCTGCAAGCATTTTTCAGTAGAAAGAGGGAGATAAGATTTTACAACACATTCATGAGCAAGTCTGACCAAGAAGCCAAAGCACAAGACAAATACTTCCAAATCTGCCACCCATGGGGAAAGGAAGCAGAAAAAAATATTAAACAAATGCCATTGCAGCTGAATTGTCTGCATTTATCCCATGGTCCTGTTGTCAATGCAGGTGAACCCAACGGGAAGAAATGACCATGTCTGACTCAATTCAGAAGGCTGAATGATTTCTTTATTGCAACTATGCTAAAATACATTAATATACTATATAAAGGAAGATACTAAAACTACATTCTACTTTCTCTAACTCTATATCTAACTCTAACACAACTCATGACCCTTCTGAGAGCCCAGCCCCAGGTGGGTTGGATTGGCCATCAGGCTCAAACAATCCTCACCAGAATCCAATAAAGTACTCACTCCAGGTAAACAATTCTCCAACCACATTCCACATGAGAAAAAACAAGGAGCAGAACTAGAAATTGTTTTCTCTTTCATTTCTCTCTGTGCGCCTCTATGAAAAATCCTGAGAGAGGGAGAAATGTGCTGTCACAACTATGTATGCTAAACCTTCTTGCTAAACATGGATATAGAGATTACACACCGAGAGTATGACATTAAAGAGGTTGATATGTGTATTATGACTACTTAGTGCTACTTTTTTTCTGTTGGAACCTGATTTGTTTGCAAATGCAACTGATAGGTGTTAACTTGTGCATAACTGGAATATAGACCTGCCTTGAAAACACAGTCTTGACAAGACACAAAAAGAATTGTGCAACACCTGACATGACTAGATTTTTTGTTATTTTCTACAGCAAGCTACCTTTAAAATAGGTAGTATGCAGTAGAAAAGCAGCTGTTTTATATAGTTGCAAAATTCAGCAATATCTAGTGAAAATTCTTTCTGACTTGGGATACACATATGGATTAGATGGTGGTAGACAACTTTATGTGCCAGGTCTGCCTCATTCTTTGTGAATTGTAGCCGTTCATGTTACTTGCAGATTTAAGAGACAGGGTAGATTGTGCTCAAAAAAATTCCTGGGCTTTTGTTTCTCCCATCTCTTTGCTTCTCCTTAGGGTTTGGGTAGATTGACTCCTCATTCATGAAGCAGTAAGGTAATTTTCAGCACTACACATGCATTTTAATCTTAGTGACAATTTGCAACATGCTAATTTAGAGTGGAGCCTTTTTCCTGACTTCCATTTTCAAGGGCACTCTAGGTCTATTAAACTGTGCTTATATCTGTGTGAATGCAGCTACTTCATTACATCTAAAACATTCAGAATTACAATGTGCAAAGTCGAGAATACAAGGCTTAATTGATAGCATTTCAGGAATGATGGGTTATATTTGGAGGGGGAGATAGAAGGGATGGAAGTTAAACAGGAGTCTTGAAATGGCGAGTTTAAATCTCCCAGAATAGATGCATTAAATGTACAGGCCAGATTACTGTTTTCTGCCACAAGGAATGTTGCTCAAACAAACTACATAAATCAGGGTCATTGGTACTGCTGGTACTAACAATTGGTTATTTGCAGCTGGAGTTTTTCTACTTGCAAAAGCACTTCCCTGACATTAGGGGCATTATCTGTTGTGATCTGAGAGAGGTCTAAGAAAATAAAACACAATCAAGTAAAACCAAAACTGATACAGTATATGTCTGTAGAGCCTTACTTCAGACAGTCAGAATGCAGCACTAGTTAAATCTGGGACAAAGGTACTGCCTTTATTTACTGGTTGGCAATTGTCTTATAGGGAAGGAAACCAAAAGCTCAAGAATTTGACAGATTGCAAGTCAATTTTGGATGCAAACAATACCTTACAGTATTTTTCATGGAAAAAACCCAAACCAAACAAAAATCCAAACTAACCACAAAAACCCCTCGAGACAAGACCAAAACAAAACCTAAATATTAAGTATTTCTGTAGCTTGCCACTATTGCAAAAAAACACCTGGTGGTGATATGGAAGGGTATTGGTGGTTATGCTCAAGGCTATTCTTATACCCTCAGATTTTAACTAGATTTTCATATTGATTATGAGGTGGAACTTATTACTACAACTTGATGGATTTTGAGGAAAGCTTTGTTTTGGGTGAAGAACATCAGAAAGCCTTCAAAAGTGCTTTTTGTGTTACGAGAATACAAGGCTTTGGCTTTCTGCTGTCATTGTACTCCATTAAGTTGACTTTTGCACCCAGAGAAAATATGAAAATATGTTAATAACTCTGCCAAGTGTTCCCTGGAGGAGAAGCCGTGGTCAGGTTGCAGGATGGGCACAAAACCACCGGGTGGCAGAGGAGACTGAACTATCAGTGAGCAGCTGTGTCTGGGTTGGTTTGTGCTCCCGGCTGGGAAACAGATCCCAGTAAGGCACCTGAGCTTCCTGCCGCTATCATCTAGTGGATTTTTCAGGAGCTGGAAAAGCAGAGAGAAGGGAAGAGTCCAATAGATCTAGTAACAGACTCTGCTGGCCAGCTTAAATTGCTACACAAGTATTGCATTGAGAAAGCAGTGCATAATTTAATGCACAGTTATAGGGTTTACTTGGAATAACATCCGTGTCCAAGCAGCATGTGCTTTCAATCTTTGTCCCGTTCTTCCTCTTTGCTTCTTATCTGAAATTTAAACTACTGACTACTTTGAAGAAGGTGAAATGAAAAAAAAGAGATCAATTATTTCCTCTTCTCTGATGTACTGAGAACAGTAGTACCGGTATATTTTTTATAAGGTACTAGACTATTCCCACCTTCCTGTTGTGTGTGAGGGGGCCTTACACTCTGAACTCTGCTGCTTCTCCCCTCACCGTCTCTATATTTGCACTTCAGGATTACGGCTTTAAAAGAAAGTGGAAAAAAAATTCCAAGTTGCAGTGCAGCAGGGTTTCCTCTGATGGAACAGTTCTGCATTCATTTCATGCTTAGCTTGCTAGATTGGTTTTAATTACTTTTTTTGCTTGATTTATAGTGAGAGATATTTGTTCTGCAGCTCATTACTTGAGGTCTCTGCATCTATCTAGAGCCTTCAAATTACCACTGCCCATCATGAAGCGTGGAGCTGAATAAGAGACTTAGGTGATCTCGGTGAGGGACACAGTAGATGAGCAATGTTGTCCATTCTGCTCTCTCTCTGTGCCTTGGGGAGGGCTGGAGCATCTGACATATAACTTGAGAAATGCTGAAGCTGCCCCAATAACCCACAGTGAACCCATTCAGCATTCTCTCTGTGCAAATTTAGCTGTTAATATGAAAAAAAAAACCCATGGTGGTGGCTGATAAGCGAGCAGGAGACAGCTTGTTAATATGTCATTAGTAAGGTCCAATTATTATTTTCTTAACATCAATGGATAATATAGTTTCTCACTCCATTGAAAGTGTTAATTAGCTAAAACTGAGGTATGGCCACTATGTGACTGGTTAACAACAGTTGCCTGGAGACCTGAGGCTTTGTAAATTTAGCAGGAACAATAATGCATATTATATGCTGAATATAATAATACATTTATATAAATTATTATATAATGTGTAATATTTGTATTTATATTTATAAATGTAGTTATGTTTATATTTATTTTAAGAATAGATTTATATTATTATACAAGAATATAGTTATTATAAAAAAACCCTGCCAAATATGATAATAAGACCACACAGATTCCTAGATTATAGCATACAGAAATCAAATAGCACGGGAAACATGGCCAGCACAAGTCACTAAAAGAAGAGGGTGCTGGAAAATAATTGTTTGCTTTGCATTTTGAAGTTATTTCTGGTGTCAACTAGTTTTCAAAAGCAAGCAAGGGGCAGTGTCAGTGAGCCAATGTTTTCCTTTGCTGGTAGAGGCTGGGACATGCATCCGTTCCTCTTGCTGTGGAAATGGAATTTATGGCTGAAATGTTCTCTGATTCATAAAAAGCAGGAAAACAATTCATCTAGGACTGGATGCTCTGATTCCCATGTGATTCTTTTAATCTTTAGAGTAAAGTTGATCTGATAGGTGCTAACCCTTCTTCTCTCCAAGCTGCAAATTAAAATAATTAGCAAACAAAGCCTGTTGTAGATTTTCCATTGAAGCTGCAAAAATACAAACAGACAGAGAAGCATCAAGGCACTTTTTCTTTCTTGTCCAAACATTATAAATGTCATTGATCATTTCACAGAATTAATCTTGCAAGATTAATTGCAAGAGCAGAAATGGTTTGAAAAGGGTAGGCTGTGAAAAAAACCCAGGGTGAACGTTAATGCAAGTACTCTGGTTGTTGGTGATTCAAGCAAACAAGACACTTAGTGGTAGGTTGGCTGAAGAATATTTCTATAACAGAGAGAAATGAAGTGTGTAGCGTAGTAAATGCAATCTGAAGAGCCATTTCCTGGCAACAGTTTTTGTTTGTGTCATAGCCCACCGTTAGAGAAAGCATGGCTGTGTGTTCTGTGCTTCTGTGCTGAGACTTCCCCTTCTTTGCTGTGAGCTACAGCGATGTGGGGTGTCCTGTGTGGAAATGAAACTTTCTAGGAAGTGTAGCTGCTAAAGAAAGCAAAGGGTTGCTTCTTTGCATGTGCAGAGTTTGGCTTGAAATAGCAGCCCAGAAAGCAAATTGTGAAAGTTCCTCAGTCATTATTTAACTCAAATTTGTTTGGGAGAACAACTAGGTAACTGACTTTTTCCACTAGGAGTTTAGAGGTATGTCCTTGGCTTTTAGCGTTTGACCAAAACTTGACAGGTTGTTTAAAGAGACAGGCTGTTTAAAGTTTCACAGCAATTTCTTTTGCTTGCTTTACTGCATTATGGGCATACCTACCACTGCCTTTAATTTTCTGTAATTTTTAACATATTCTTTTTTGGTGTCTCTTGTTCTTGGTTGGATTTAAAGGTTCTGCTGCTCAGTCATGCTGAGCTCCTGCATTGTATTACAAGGAGCAGATGCTGCAAAACCAGGAGCTGGGTACGTGCTGAAGTGCCTTAAATGAGTTTGTGCTGCACTCTCTCCACGTGGGTTGGAGCAATCTGTAGGAAACAGTCCGAGGGAACAGTGTGTGCTGACCCCTTGTGCTCTACACCCCTCTTTTGAATCCTCCTATGTGGTGCTGTAGGGACAAGTCTGTCTATGAAGGCTCATGACAGGCTCATGTATGGATCCTGGATAAATGGCAAGGTTCACAAATGTAAATCAGTCGTCACCAGGCATAAAAATAAGGCTTCTTTCAAGATAGTGCTTCTTACCATTTCCCTCAGAGCCAGCAGTGCTAGTTAGGCTTTGAAAAACTGAGCATGGAAGGAATAGAATACCGGTGCTTTCTCCATGAATAAAACATGGTTTTATGCAACAACTGTTTTTATGCCTAATCTGAGGTTGAACTTGTTTTTATAAGTCATACTATTGTAAATGTAGCAAGCACTGAAATTTCTGTTTAACCACATAAATAATCTATTTAGTAATCCAGATTTTTCCCATTTTCTAGTGGTGTTAAAGGCAGCTATGAAACACAACTATATTTCTTATTATATTTGTACTTGATGTTAAATGAGTCATGAAGTGAGGCAGTGGATAAAGAAGTTTGAGAAAAGGAGTGAAAACTAGTGTCATCATTATCTTCATTGAATGAGTCATAACCCCCTCCTCTGCCATGAATCCGACTCCAGCTCTACAGCCAGAAACTTTCATTGGAAGTAAAGATGCAAAAAGCAACCCTACCCCACCGAGTTACAGTCCAAATATTGCTGTGGGTATAAACATCCTAAAATCACCCTTGTCTGAGTTGCAGCATAAACAATCTGTGCTCCAGCAATGGTTTTTCACACTTATCTCTGCTGATTAAATGTGCAGGATTTTGAATCTACTTGACTTCTTGTTCAAGGGTGTTTTGTAATGATTTTTGGTTAGAATTATTACTATTTGATGGGAGACACTGTGAAAAAATAGTTGCTATTATAAGAAAAGCAAAAGCCAAAATGCTCCTCAAAGGAAGTGTCTTATTGTCCCTTCTTAATTATTGCTTCAGAAACAGGCTATGTTGTTTTTTCTGCAGTGTTCTAGAGGCCAAAACACATCAAAGACAATAAATTTGTGGAGGCTAAGAGTGAAATGATAAGCCTAGCCATGAGGAAAAGAAGTGACATTATTTATGATTGTTACAGGTCAAATTGTCACAGTTTGGTGAGGGCAAAAGAGACAATATTCAGGAAAGTTTTTTATTAAATGCTCGAGATGCTAATTTCTTTTGACAGGGAAGTTCCCTTTTTTAATTTTGCTTCAGACATCTGAGTGGCATCTGGTCTGATCTCGCAGGAAGATTTTGCAGTTCAGCCTCTGATCCCATTGCTCATCCTGCTATCAGCTCTCCAGAGATTGTTTTCCTCAACTCATACTCCTCTCTTCCTCTTTCCTGCATACCTGCTGAATGCCAGTGTACTGAACTATGCAGCAAGAGTGGCTCTGCTTTGGAGCATTGCTGCTCCTGTCACTTGGTCCCAGCTCACCCTTAGTTCCAGAGAGAAATGCAAGAAGAAATCTGCTTTTGTGTTCCTGGCTTTTAGCCTAGAAAAAGCGATGCCCATTCTTGGATTTCATAAAGGAAAACTGCACTGTTCCACTTGCACTGCCAGCTCTGAGGTACATGCTCCCCTTTCTTCCTCACTAAATGGTACAGCTATTATTAAATAGATGCGAGGTCATTCTTCAAAAAAAAACTTCCTACTAGATGGAGTGTTGGCAGTAGGGTGGTCCTGTTAAGGGATACATATTTCCTGACATACACAGATGTTCTCTGAAACTCTCATGTAGATCGAGATCTTCTCACTTGCCAAGATTTTTCTTGTGACCTAACAGCTTAATTTAGATGCTAAAACAAGCATCCTAACTTTTAGAAATCTAATTTCCCTTGGGCATGGTTTGAAGCCATCTCCTGTTTAGATGGTAAATAGAACCATGAATGAAGTGCTAATGATTAACATTTACCTTGGCAACAAACAAACAGTTCATTTTGGAAAAAAAAAAAAAAAAGCTGACTTTTCCTGGATAAGAGTGTAATTGGGTGGGAGGGTTTGGAAAGGAAGTAAAAATATGAGATGCTTATTTTATAAATTTCATCTTACAAAGCCTGTTGATTGATATGGCAGATAAATGTAGTCTGCATATACATGTTTGAGTAATATCAGCAACCCATTAACTATTGCTGCCATAATGAGAGCTGAGTTGGTCATGGCTTTGTGCAGCCCCAAATTGTGGAATTTGTGGGATGTAATAGCAGAATGACACGTTATTGGGAAATGGAAGTGCAAATATAGTCTGGATTATGAAAGTGAGGTGGTTCCAGAATATACTGGTGCTTCCTTTTGTGCTTGAACAAAGCTCACATTTGTCTGGATGTCACTTAGGTTTGTATGGTGTCATATAAGAGAGGAAATATAGAAATTTATGGCAAGTCTTTGCAAGGAGCAGGAAGTGATGACAAAGAACCAGGGGAGATAAAACCATTCAGAATTGTTTGCTAATGATTTTTGTAAGAAATGCATTTCTATAGAAGAAATACTGCAAGAAGTACAAAAATTAAATCTGTTAATGAAAAAGTTAAATGGAAAAGATATAATTGCAGAAAAGTATGGAAAAGTCATGGAATGGGCCTTGGATTGCTCTAAAGCCTTGAATCTCTGCCCAGTCCAGGGCCAAGAACCTGGCAATGTATGGTAGAAGCTCCTCCTTGTGGAGGCCATAGCTAAAGAAGAGCAAAAACAATTTTAATGAAAAAGAGATAAAGCTGGTCCTCTACTAAACACAAATAGCAACAAGTTAAAGTCATGGGAATGGAGGACATGGGCTGTGACTGGCTTGCTTTTAGAAATCCCTGACCTAAAGTGAAGCAAAATAAGTTAAATCCAGAGAGGGCTAAAATTTAAATATTTTACAGGTTAAGGGAGGAAACTGGCAACTGTATATTGGCACAAACCTTTGAAGGGGTGATGGACAGAGTGTTTCAAACAGAGTCACTAACAGTGGCAGGTGGGACACCTTAAACTCTTGTTTCTTTCCTTCTAAGAACATTCACTGAAACTTATTGATGTAAGTACCTGGGTGTGGCTTACAGGTATGGTGGACTCTGGCTGGATGTTTAAAGTTTGAGGTTTTTTGAGGTCAGCTCACTTTTCTTTTCAGCATGGCCAAAGACTAATGATGTAAATGATCTTTCTAAGTATTTTCTTAAAGTCTTCTTTTGGTAGAATATTTTAAATAGCATAAAATATTGCATGACTTAGTATGCAACAGTGAACAGCTTTTCAAAAATCTGCTCATTTTTAAAGCTGATGTCTCTAAAACCAGCAAAGTTTCACCTTTGACACATGTGGAGGTTCTGCAAAATCAGAATATAAAACATTTAAAGACTTCCAGGTATATCCTTGCAAACTGATGAGCAACGATCCATTTAGAGTTGATGGTTTTCCATCAGAAAGAAACAGAGCATAAATACAGAATGGGTAAATGTTTGCATGAGGACAGGAGGAAAGTAAACATGTTTGTGATGACTGCTTATCATGAGTTGGCTGATGAGGGCAGCCAGCAGATGTCATAGAATATATTATTTTTGTTCTTTCTGCAGTCTATTTACGTATCTTAGCTAAGTGCATTAGAGCTTTAACTCAGATACAGTAATTCTGCCTTGCTTCATGCTGGAAAAACAGACCTTTTCCAGTGAACTAGAATGAACAGGAGCAGTTTCAAACAGCTAGCAGATGTTAGAAACAAGTGAGCAGAAATCACTTTGAGTGGCAGTGGCGGGGAGGGTGGTCTGGGTGGTTTGCTATGGGTCGGCGTGTTATAGATCAGTAATGTGATGGTTGGCTCTCACAATTAAGATGTTAATATTATGTGTATATTAAGAGAAGTTAGTGGATGTATAGTTATGTTATTGTGGTATGTTCTCCCCATAGTCATCTTTCCTCTCCCCCTTGTATTGTCACTGGACATCCTTGGTAGTCAAAGCATTTGGGGGAAGGTCAGGCTTGTTACCAGGAGGTGTGGCATGGCAACACCTGACCTCCAATCACATTATAAATTATACATCTCTTCCATCAATGAAAGGCAGAGAAGGAGCTGACTGACCAAATTTTGGGAGGGGCAAGGATATAAAAGGCAGAGCATCCATTTTGTAGATGAGCACATGGCAGTTTAGTCCCATGCTCCCAGTGCTGTAATTTTTCCTTATTCAGTCATTTGTTGTATTTTGTAAAGGTTTAATAAACCTTTCAAATTTTAAAAGTGAGTGTCATTTCTCATAGGCATTTTTTAAAATTGCCCCGTGTCAGGTTTTGTTGCCTTTCTTGCCATGGTATTTGCTTCACTGGCTGTTCTTTGCTCAGGCAAAGGCTTTCCTTTACGTTTTGGTTTATATCCTCAGCTTGGAGTAGCTGACTTTGAGCTGCCTTAAGGATGAATTTCTCAGCTGCCTGCCTGAAGCTGGGGTCATTGCACAGACAGACAGCAGTGGAGCAGAGCGGCCCCCAGTCCCAGTTACAATCAACTGTGCCAAGCTGGGGACAGAAACACCCAAATTCTCCAGCCCAGCTGCTTTGCCTGCCATGGCTGCTCTGCCATGCCTTAATGTGGGGAGGACATGGATGCTGGATGAGCCTTTGGGCCTTTTTCTGCTGCTGGAACTGCTCTGTGAAGCTCCTGCCTTCCCAAGAGGGATCTGGCACCATCTTGTCCCTTTCGTCCTACAAGCCAGGGCCCATCCCTTCCAGACCTTGTGGTTTCTCATTGTTCCAGTGGGGTTGTGTGGGTTAGCAGGTGGATATCTAGCAGTTATTTATTTTTTTTCACTTCCTTTCCTGGTGGTGTTCTGTTGCAGTACAAACTGATTCATAATGAACATTAATCCAGTTATAAATAAGAAAACCAACCCAGTTCCATATACCAGCCTCTGGGCTGAATGACAGAGGTCTCAAGCTATAACAATTCTCCTAAAATACAAGCATCTGACTGGTTAAGAGTCTGGGAGGTGTGGGGGTCAGACCAATGGCTGTCTAGAGCTAGGAGCTTTGAATTACCTATAAAGCAAGCCCCAAAAAATATTACACAGTTTGGCTGATGATCAATAGAGATCTGTCATGTGTTAAGCCTCAGACACATGAACGTCACGTGTCAGTGTTCTATTTATTCATAAAGTGTTGGTTTTTCACTTTTATCTATCAGTGATCATTCCTTATTGGTGAAAATGGATTGTTGGAATCCTTAAAAGGAGACAGCTAATTCCAGAGTTAATTCCATTTAAATTGTCTCATACCATGACAACTCTGTGTTCAGCTAAGGCTTGTACATAGCCTCTGTGCAAATTGATTGCCACAAACTGTGGAAAGAGAGAATGATTTCATCTCTGATTGTATGCAGTAATACAGCAGACCTTCCTCATAACACAGATTTGTCTTGTGTAAAACTTTCTCATTGTAGACTTCTTGACTTTGACAGAACATTGTTAAGGGATTGTAAACAATTGATTAAAAATCCACAGAAAATTATGTGTTATTTTTGTCTGATTTTAACCATGTTATTACAAGATTGATGAATTTGCATTTTATGTGCTTGTATGGGTAAATCAATCAACAGATTCAGTTATACCCCTGGAGAAAACAAAATATCCAAAGTACAATTTTAATTTTTCATATCTGGTGAATGTTTATATGGAAAATGAATGAGAGTGCTGTCATCAATGTCTTGCTTCAGATATAACTTGTCTTTTCTCAACAAAATATACATGCAAGTGAGTGATGAACTGTGTTTTTGAAGTGTACAGATGCTGTGAAACTGGGGGAAAAATTAATTTTGTTTACATAAGATTGCTCTGTCTACAAGAGATCTGAGTAATGCTAATCACTCCTTTTGTCTTCACAAAGCTTGCTATTTTCTTGCTTACAATTATTCAAATATGAAACTTTCCTGAAACACAATTTATGAAATGATCAGGCTTAAAAATTTATCAAAATTAAGCCAAGTAAATGTTCCTTTCCCTATGCCAAAGAAAAGCTACTCAGACACTATTCATTTTTCATATGTATATGCCATATATGTTCATAGAAAAATTCACATATCTACCTATTTTTGTTCATGTAATTTCAAAATTATTATTATATATTTCTGATGGCAGGTTTGCTAATGGTAAGGTATGAGGACAATACTGGGAAAAGATCCATGTGGATGTTGGTGATAATTCACAGTTATTTCCCTGCTGACAAAACAATTTGTGTAACTGATGTCCCTGGTACCTATAGGGCTGAAAAAAAAAAATCAAGACCCACACATATACCAACTCCCTAAAAAAACACGTACACAGTACTCACACATGCATGGTAATATCTATGTTCTCATAAGGAGTATTTTCATGTTTTTCAACCAATTTATTAAGAAGTATTTTCTATTGTAATTCCTATAAAAGGTATTGTGAAGTGGTTAAGATCAGGTAAGCTACATTTTGACAATCAGCAGGGACTAAGTCATAAGAATTAAATACACTTTTTGACATATTATTAAAATAAGGAGAAGATTATCCACTTTCTTTCAAAGCTTGATGGAGTTCCTTTATATCATGGTGAGAAAGAGTTTTATCTTGTGGATTTAAAACATTATGACCATATCTTACTGCAGTGTGATAATGGGCAATCACCTGTCACCTGCCAGAGCAGACATCTTCCTTGTCTTACAGCTAAGGTAAAGAGCTGTTTATCTGAATCCAAAGTTTTTCCTAAATTTTGACTAATCTTAGACCAATTAGGTAGTTGAAATGGAAGGTTTACCTCTGATTTGGACTGTGTTTTGTTTCTCCCTCTCATCACTTCTGTATCTGATAAAGAACAACAGGTAGTGTTGTCACAGCAATCAGCTGTCCCAGGAACCTTGCCAAGAAGCTCCAAGTTCTTGGCAGTAGGAGCATCAAGCCTTTCCGGGAGCCCTGCCAGGAAAGGCGGAGAAGGAGAGCTCCACATTCCTAACAACCCCCTTGCTGCTAGAGGTAGCAGACGAGGAATGTATTGGTTACAGGAAGAAAGCCAGAGCCTGCTAAATCACATCTCAATTCACCAAATTGGATTTTTTTTTTTAGATTCATACAAATCTGGCTGCTCTTGAGCTGCAGATCCCGAATTTGTTGCTCTTTCCTGAGCGGGGACTCAGCTGGAAAACTCTCAGTTCCAAACTGGAATCTTGACATGCTTCCCACCCTCCCAGCAGCAAATGAGACAGGCTTCAAGGCTTCTAAATGATCTGTTTCTGCACAGAAAGTTTCCTGAGCTGTCCCACCTCCACCCCATCCATCTCTCTGGGCAGAGCCACCGCATCCCTGCTCGACCCCGTCACCTCTGTCCGCCCCCCTGCCTGCTCCCCATAGGCAGAGCCAAATTTAAACCCCCCCCCGTGGGTCTCAGATTCAGTCAAAGAAAGAAACTGAGATTTTCTAGCCCGGCAAAAGCCTGAGAAAGAGCTAGAAAAGAATGTAAATAATTCTTTATCTCTCTTGTTTTTCACATTGTTTATAGTTAAGTTCTATCACTGTGCGTCAAGCACTCTGAACCAATGCATGGGTTGTTTTCACTTCAGAACCAATGGATTTGGCCTTTGCGAAGCTCTGTATAAAAGAACAGTGTATTTTGAATAAATCAGAGTTTTGCTCTCAGCAGCCTTCTGAGTGAGTTTTCTCATTCCTGTCCTGCCTCGACAGCGACACCCCCCACCACCTGTAACTGGAGGCTGGGGAGCCAAAAGCAGCGAAAATCCTGGAAGCAGCTTGGGGGAAGAATCTATATGAAAAGAATTCTCAGAACTGCAAAGCAATCTCCCTGCTTGAGCCTGATCCAAGGGAATGACTTCTCAGGAAGTGGAAACAGTGGCAGGGTGATCCCCACAGCCCCTGGCCAGGCAGAACAGATCCAGAGCCCCCGCAGCAAACCCTGCCTGCAACACTTCAGAACAAAATCTGGTCACATCTTGCTTGGAAGAGAAGCAAGGCACAGAAGCAGCAGCCCCTGGTTTGCAAAGATTCCCCAAACTCTCCATCTCCCAGACCTGTTTGACTCCCAACTTCCCCAGAACACTGACCCCCCCCCCAAATTCTTGGAACACAATGAAAATCCTGAACACTTTTGTGGGAATTCTGAGGGTGGATGATTTTGTGGAGGAATGAGAGGACGCCCGGTCACAGCATCAGTGATGCAGGGAATCCCAGAAGGAACAGAGGGGATGACTGAAGATGGAAGCTGATTTTATTCCACTTTCCTGGGGTTTGGGGTGCTTTCCACGTTGTCTGAGGAAACCCCAGACAGACCAGAAGAAGGGAAGAAACCCTGAATAAAACCCGAGATCCCCTCAGAGGAGGTGAAGGCCCAGCTCCACTTGCAATTAAAGTCTCAGAACTGGGTGTTTTGGTGTTTTGGTGTTTGAGAAATTACGCTTTTCCAGTTTAAAGCTCTCCATTAAAGCTCTGGAGACAGGCATTAGTTTGACCAAAGTCTCTTCCTTTTTGAGAGAGACTGGACTGTAAATTTTCCAGTTTATCTGGTCCCAGAAATCAAAGGTAAAAGCAGACTTCAAGTCTGTATTTTGAGTATTCGCTTTTACCCAGATTAATAAGACCTTTAGTTCATGTTTTTAGATGTTTGAACATCCTTTATCCTGTAAAATTGTCTCAAGCTGGTAAAAGATGTCTCATTCTGTTTTAGATGGATGGCTTCCCATCTCATTGCCCAGGAGCCCCTATAGTGGCTACTTATTACTTACAAGGATATCAGCTACAGATGACGAAGGGGATGATCCATTCCTCCTTTTAACAGCCTGGGCCTCTAGCAATAGCACTGTCCACGGTGTTGGTTTTTTTTTAATTTCTTATATTCCTTGAATCTGGAAATCCTCCTCAGTGAGGAGCATCATTTATTGCCAGCCAGGGATCTATGGGACAGGAATCATGAATGGGACAGGACTGCTGTGGAACTCATCTTGAGCTGTTTATTGTCTAGCATCACTCTCATTACATGGTTATGACAATGGGAAGATGCCAGCAGCTCAAATCCCTGGCAGCAGATGAAGAACTCAATGTTACATCTTACTTTAAAAGTTTTTTGACCAATCACACAAAGCAAAAGCATATTGACAGTAGTTTAATCCAACCACTATAAGTACATGTACCTTGCTTATTTCAAATACTATACCTGCTTCTAAGCCTTAAAGCACAATGCAGAGAGCTCCATTATTAATCCTAGAACTTCCTAATATCTTGCTAGATATACTTTTCTGTAGCTTAGGGAGTTTTTCTAGACAAGCATTAATACACAGACCACTATTCTATTTGTCCTTACTTTTCTACTTATATAATTTTTCTGCTGACAAATCTTATGGCTATTGCGTAGCTCTAATCACAGTTCTGCTGTTTCTGAAGCCTGCTTTTTGCAGCTTTCCCAAAACCCTCTGATTTTAAGGATTCCCACATAAATTATTCAAATTTACATCTCAGATTTGGACTACATAAGAAGAAATTATCAGTGAGAATCTGGTTAAATATCAAATCAGTATCAGAGACAGCTGAGAATAAAAGAAAAAATTAACCCCATGTATGTTTCTACCCATGGCCACCTGTAAATGGGCCATGGAACAGGAAAAAAAGAGGAGATTCAGTAGAAAATTGTGTCAATATTGTGTCAAATTGCACTAAGTGTAGTTCCCTGGAGAAGTATGGGGTTGCATAGGTTAATACAGCAGTGAAGAAACAGGAGAATGTTTCATGGCAGCTTTTCTTAATTTAGATAAATTTTTAGTAGATTGAAGTGTTCCTGACTTTTCTCCCATATACTGTGTAAGTCAATGTTGTATTTAGGTATTGTGGACTGTTAAAATCTTTTTCTAATGTCCCGGCTTTTACATCTTTTTTTACCTAGTGCATATGGTCTGAGCTGGATATTATATTTATTTGTCTGGAGTTCAACTAAACCTCATTTGACAACCCAAGTGTTCTGAATAGGGAGGCAGTGCTACAGGGGATTGGAAATCTCAATGAAGGTTTTAAGAGTTGGAGTTTTTTTCTGTAAGTGGAGAGCACTCATCTGCACCCCTTTGGTAATTGTACTGTGATTAAAAGTATCAAGAAGGAGAAATTGGTAAGGAAATGAAGCTTAAAAACAAAATAACAAATAAAACCCTATAGGTTTCCCTAGCAACAGTGATTGTCTTGTAGACCGAGACTGTTTTTGAGAATTTGCCCAAAGCTCAGAATCAATGCACTGCTTTCCTCTTGAGGACATGTGGAAAATAAGTAAAAGGCTTTGCTAACCCTGGGTGTGATGAGAAATGAAAGGCCCAGATAAATGCTCTCTAGGGATCATTTACTTCAGACTTCAAATTTTGAATCTTCAAGCAACCCTCTGGAAAATGTGAGAATTCATTTTGTTTTCCATACTGAAAATGAGAAGAAAATATGTAACTTGTATATCACTTTGTTTCTATGAATTCATTTTGATTTCCAATTCCCCACCAGCCATTCAGTCCCTTTTAGGATATTTCACTTTTATCATCTTTCATGGCTAAGAGTTCTCTAGTTTGTGGCTGTCCATTGAGTAATGTTTTTCCTTAGTCCTCCTTCACTGGTGAAGTGAAGTACCTACTCAAAACAGTAGGTAACTGGAAATACTGAACTTGAGCAAAAGGCTTCTCAATACTGCAGTTAATTGCAGGTGCTGAGCTCATCTTTTCCCACAGCTCCTGTTACAACAGTCTTGAAAATATATGACAGCCAAAGTCATCTTACAGAAGTGCCAGATAAATAAAAATATTTCTTAGTATTTCGCAGGATTTGGATTTCTGGTTCCTGGGATAGTTTTATACTTCTGAGTTTAATTTTTATGGTATAAATGACAAATATAGTTGGATCTCTAGGCTAAAAATCATCTGCTTCCCTTGAGGAGTAGAATAAAACATGTAGGTTTTCAGGAGCATAATTTAAGGGTTTGCATTTGGTCTTTTGTTTAGGTGCCTAGAGAAGGATCTGTGCTCTTCCAGTTGTACATACATGGAAGTTCTTGGCATACCTATGAGGTTGATCCATACCCTTCCATTAGAAATGGCAGCATGATTACAGGAGTTAAAAGGAAAAAAAGTAATAAAGAGTTTAAATTGGGGGGTATAATTAGAGTTTTTCCATCCCTATGGCATTACAAAACCACCTCCATTACGTATGTTGCCTTGGTACATACTGTGCACATCTCCTTGTGCTCGGGATATGAGAGGCAGCTGGTGACTGCACTTTGTTAACTGGTAGCTCTGAATACTGACCTAAATGAAAACTTCATATGCATGCAGACAGTGCCATGCTCGGCTTTGGTTTGTGTGATGATGTAGGATGATAACAGGTTGCTATGGTAAAAACTGTGGTGACGACAAGCTGCGTGATGGCAAGCTAATATAAAGTGGTTTTAGCAAAACGAAGAAAATGCATTGAGAGAAATATTAGGCAGATATAGTTAATGAAAAGAAATACTATTCTACCTGCAGTCTCTTTGGATACAGAATCCAAACAGATGGGGCTCATGTAAATCTCTGGCCATTCATTCTGGTCAGCCTGCTCATGCAAACGGGATCTAATTGGTGGAGGAGCATCATCATTTCATTTTGTGCAGGCAATTTATACATTTCCTAAGATTAAGCTGAAACACAGATGCTTCTGTGAGTGGAAGAATACTGTATTTAGAGAAAAACACAAATATTTCCAGGGAGATATCTCTGTTTTTGTTATCCAACTTTCCTAAATTGCTCCTCTTTTGAGACGTATGCACTGGAATGTCCCTCAGTTCCCAAGATTTGAAGAAGTACAGTGATGTCTAGTGGATTCAAACTAGGTACTAAGCTATAAAGGAGGGGCATACAAAGCCTATGTCTGTTGTTCAAATGGGCTAAGATAAGCCTTATTTTTATTAGTGCCTGATTGTTCATGAAGTAGAATTTTTTGACATGTGCTATTCTAAATAGGTAATCCTTTAATAGGTAATCCATTTCTCACTTCATCATATTTACAAGTTAAGGTTTTCTGCCTATTTTTTAGCCACTTTGTCTTTTTCAATACAGTTGTGAATAAATGGTGAGAGAGTGCAGCAAATGAAAGCAGATATTGTTTTAGTTCTAGGAACAAATCTACTGGAAGATGTTGTCATCTTATAACCAAGTCCCAACAAAAAACTGCTTAGAACTACACTGAGGAATTAGTAAAGCTGAGAGGACACCATGACACTTGCATGAGGTTTTTATATTTGAGTTTGACTTTAAGTTTTTGCTTACAATTATTAAGCTGTTTTCTATAAAGGGGATGCTAAATTGATCATGCTCTAGCAATGGTCAATTTATAAAGGAATAACAGGCAAAAAAGGGGTATTGGGGCTGCAAAGTGGGAGCACTACTGGCTTTCTAAAGTTCTCAGCAGGAAATGTGTGCAGAACTTGCTAGACTCTGTTATAATAGGGGAAGATTATTGGTGTGGATAAAATGGTGAAAAGGAAATATAACATTAAAGGATGCTTATCATAACAGATGTTCACCTGTTAAACCCTTTTTTTCTGAAGATAGATACACATAAGCTCAAAGCATGATGTCCTTTTTTAAAATTTTCTTTCAAAAAGGATGAAAAACACTTTATGTTTTTTTTACAGTCTGAGCTGATTTCTTCTCTTGTGAACTCTTAGCTGGGTTGAGAGAAGTTGCTGCAGGTTTTCTTTAACATTTGACTTTTTGTCCTTTCACACATCACATTTAATTGCTGATATAATTTTGATCCAGAAAAAGTTATTTCCAAAGCTTCCTTTTAGAGTTTTTTTTCCATCTGGCTTCTATAATGGTGTTTTTTTTTTGTTTTTGTTTTTGGTTTTTTTGTTTTTTTTTTTGCAAGTGGATATTTCTCTGTTCTACTGCATGCTGGTTGAGGAATGAAGCTTTAAAATCCATAACAAATAGATGGCTGCTGTATTGCCTCTTCTCAAAACAATATTGAAGCTGGTGGAGCAGAGATTTAATGGCTGCAAGGAACATTTCTTTAAGGTGTCCCTGTGCTTACCCTTTCTCTGATGTGATGTTTGCCCTCCTCTGTCTCTCTGGATCCTAAGGTTGGCTCAGGCAGGGGTGAAGATTTTATAGTGGGTTGTGGCAGTCTCAAATCATCATCACTGGGAAGAACATGGTGTATTTTTGAAACATTTTCTAAGAAGTGTTCTTACTTTGCTTTTTCTTGTCTATCTCACATTTTCACATTACATCTAAATTAGCTACATATATGGAGAGTATTTAATTTATTGGTTAACTATTTGTTTATTACCTCTAAAATGGTTAATGCCTATTTTTCCCAGTTATTTATTTTTGTTTTCTATTTTTATATCTGCCTCTTACTGAGTCGTTGTATCCTGGGGCTCTCCAGTGTCATCCATATTACCTGGTGCCTGTATGCCTTTCACCAGGGGATGTTCAAGTGGGTAATTCTGTTTAATTGGTTTTTCTTCATTTCTGGTTTGGTTTTTAAATAAAGAGCAGCTTGTTCTGAGATGTTTAACATGACTTCAGCTGAAGGTGATGTGTGGCCTTTGCAGAGCAGCTGCTGGGGTGAACCAGCTCAACTTCTAGTGCTTGAGCTTCCGAGCCCTGACCCCAAAGGTTCCCAAGGGATGCCTGGAGACCCTTCTGGGTCATTCCATGCAGGAGAGATCCTAAATCCCCTGGGGAAATCCTGTGGCAGCCACTCACACAATGGAGATAGTGAAGATCAGCTAGTGTCATTGAGGGAGGCCATAGGTAAAAAGTCTATTTGGTGACTACCAAAACCTTTATGGGTTATAACAGAGCCCTGCATTTTTACTATCTCAAGGGGAGGAACTAAGAAATCTGAGTAGCTTACTAGGAAAACTGTAGAGCAGTGCAGGCTAAGGCAAAAAATATACTAATCTCCTAAAGCCACAGTGATGGTAGCTTAAAAAAAGATATATAATTTCTACCCATGACTGAAAAAAAATCTATCCTCCCTCTCCCTACAAAACCATCACTCTCTCTATCAGCTGCAATACCAAAAATACCTTCAGTAGAATTTTAAGACAGAAGTTAACAGGATTGAATTAAGGGAGAATTAGGCTATCAAACAAACTGACAGATGGCTTTTCTTCCACAAAAAAAAAAAAAAAAAAAAAAAAAAAAAAAAGCAGAGAAGTAAAAAGTAAAAAATATTGTGCCAGCCTCTAGCTATTGAAATATCAGGGATGGGATTTCTCTCACCTTTATTTATCTAGTTTCTGTTTTTCCAGCCAGGCTGCTGGGTTAATTTCCTGGATGCATACATCTTGGGTTGCTGCCTTCCAAGCCACTTGGTGCCAGCCATGGTTCTCTGCCCAGACATGTGGCTGGCTGTTTGCTGCATGGCCTGGTGGAAGTTTCAGAGCTGCTGCAGTAGCTCTGCAGAGGAATTTCTCCCTCTGCCAGCTCCCTACTGCACAGCCCTAGGCATGTTTGAAACAGGCACCTCCCTGTTCTTTTCCATGGGTTTTCTGCTGTCAGTCTCCTCCTGCTCCACCTTCCATGTTCTTGACTTTCTGCCATCAGCTGCTCTTTTCCTGTGTCTCATATTCACTTTCTTATTCTCAGTGTACTCCAGTCAATTTACATGGTTTATAATACTGAGAAGAGATGAGAATGAGGACCTAATGTTGTCATCTTGCAAGATATTTTGATGGATAATTGGAAATTGAAGAAATTGAGTTAATTAGCTGTACTATGCATGCTTTCTATACCACCCACCTTGCTCCACTGTGCTGAGATGAGCCAGTGTTAAAAAAAAAAAACCACAGGCTCTTTCTGTGTTCCAAAAACTGTCAGTGATGAAGAGTTTCTCAAGGAAGCTTGGAAGTCAAGGTGCTTTTTGGTCAATCTATTTATTTCTCATCTTCTTGAAGCTTATGTGGAACAGAGATGCAGACTTTTGAAGTGGTAGGTGTTTTATCAAATAAAAACAACCAAAATTCAATCTCCTTTGGAGGAGCAAAATAAATGGATTTATCTATTTAACCGGCATCATGTTGCATTTTGAGATTTTGGTAAACAGCATTTTCTGCCAAGTTTCATGTCTTAAAATTGTTGAAAACTTGAGTAGTGCTCTTAGGAGTCAAATATGTGGTTTGCAGACATGCATCATCCAAGTGTTTTATGGGCAGCCATACATTCTTGTTTGTAGGCTGCAATGTTTTAAATTTTGTTTCACAATTTTATTTTAAAGTTACTTTAGGTCAAGTCCAAAAGTATTTCCTTATCACTGCTGTGCCTCACGTAACCTTCCAAGAGAGAATACATCCTTAGCTTTTCTAATAAGAAATGTGATGTGTTGTTCACTTGTTTTGATTTATTAAAAAATATGGATATTGATCTAGTACCGATATCGAGCTGTGATGGACAAAAACTCTCTAACAGTTTAAAGTTAGAAAATGTGTGTTTATTGTGTGTGGGACAGCTCCCAAATCCACACCGCAGCTTCCAAGTGATTACAGAATCTTTTTATCCATACAAGTATTGAATACCCAAAATACAAATACATATTCATCATTTTGGTACTTACACTTCATATGCTAATCACTCCAAAAGCCATTCAGCATGTGTGGTTTGTTCCTTGAAATGGGTCAGTGTCCCTTTCATGGGAGGGGTCCCAAAATGAGGAAGTCAATGAAGTCTTCCTCGTTATGGCCTTTCTACCTTTTCAATGCCAATATGACAAATGACCTCTTGGTAGAACTCCCATTCCTTGTCTGCAATTGGTTTCAGAACAGAGGAGGCCCACAACTGTCTTATGTTCCTAAAAGCTATTTGTTAGTTTATATTCTTCATTATAAACCCAGCTAACTAAACATTGTGCTGACAAGAAATCAATTATTAGTTAACTACTGACTTTTAACTTTATCAAGGCCTACCCATTTATTTTAATTAATTCTAGTAAGGCTTACCTCTAACTAAAATCTTAGCTCCTCTGAAATCTCTAAATTCCTTAAAATGGAACCCCCTGGTTTTTAGCACCTTCCTTAGGAATCTAATCAAATGAGCCCCTTCAGCAGCACTACAAAGGAATAGGTAATTTCAGGCAAGTGGGTGTCATGGCAATTATGAGCTCCTGTCTGTCTTTACTATTAAAATACAACAAAGGAGAAAAAATGGGAGCTGCCAAGGCGTGACCTTTTGTTTAGAGAGCTCTGGCTCATGACAGTATTTCAAAGCACAATGTCACAGCCAATCCATTCTTGTTGTTCCCGAGGAAAAGATGTGAAGGAGACACCTTGCAAAGAGCACAACTTTATTTGCAGGGTTGAGGAAAGATGTAAATGACCCAGGGAACCTGTGACTCAGTACCTTAGATGAAGAGAACAGCTATGTTAAGAGGATACTTGTTTTCTGTACCAAAGTCTTCTTTCCCCTATAACCTGACATGAAACTGAATGTCAGCAGTCAAAATGTTATTATGGATAATAATTATTATACAATTATGTATCTCATCTAAATACAGAGATATCATGCATTTTTTCTCCTCTGCCCAGGGCCAATAATCTAGTTCTAGATTCTACTTATTTTAGTAAGACTTCTTAATTTTTTTTCTTCTCTGATGAAAAAACAAACTATTTTCAGTAAAGAAAACAGACTATGGAAAGCTTAGATGATCTGGTGATTTATCTAGTGTTGGCTGCCAGTAAATGGGACTCAAGAATTTTTTTGTCAGGTGCTTTGAAAAATGTGTGTTTGCTTTCATAATGGAACTGGAGTGTAGGCGAGTGCATAAGGTAGGGATATAGCTATCTCTTTACATAAAAAAACATTCCTAAGAAAACATGCTGATATGTACACAATCATAATTAGTAATTGTGGCAATTTCTGAAAGAGGTGAAGATCAAATTTATCTGAAAAGAGTGCAGTTCCTCCCACCTCTCTGCAGAAATACATCAGTTAGTAAGGAAGCTTGAGAGAGAACTACAGGCAACAGATTTTAGTCAACACCCAAAATTGCTTCCAGTTTTAGTTTGAAAAATGTTAGACCTTGGTCCATTGCTAATAAAATCAATTTGCCTTCTATCCTGACCTTGTCTGTGAATTGTGTCTAATTTTTACCACAAAATAATCTGACATAATATAAAAAGCTTCTGTTATTATCACATTAGGAGCTCTTGTACCAAAGTCATCAAATTTAGTTTAGCAAAATGCAATGCAAATTTGTAATGGGGAGATGATTGAGGACCCTGTAATTAGTTTTAAGCTATTGCAGAACATAAGATTATTTTCTGAAAATGCAAGTTCTCTGACTGAATGTTGACTTTGTGATGGTATGTTCAGCTCTGGGAAGGTTTGTGCTGGGTATTGGTAGAACAGTCCTTAACTATAAAATTAAGAGGATCACTCAATGTACTCTTTTTGAACCTACATAGATTATTATTGCTGTTCTTGGTGCAATTTCTCCCCTGTAATTCACATCCCACCTTATGTGGAGCTTTTATCCTGCAAATAGTAGTTTGTGGTTAAACTCTATATAAGTGGCTCTCTTTTATGCTGCAGAGAAGACATTGAGGGCAGACAAGTGTTTGAGTGTTTCCTCAATGCAGCATTTAAAGATTTTATTCTTTTTTCTGTGTACTTTCTGTCATGCCAGGAGAAATTTTGCAGTGAGGGGCATATTCTCCCTCCATTCCTGTGTACCCAGTTGATGCTCCTTTGTGGATCATGTTCCTCAGTGCCAAGCAGCTCTTTTTCTACAAACTACTCCAAGCTTGCATATTTATAGAGAGCCTGGCATATACAGGGTTTTGTTTTTTCTGCCTGGGAAACTTGTTCGTGAGTGGGAGAGGGTTGTGTAGGTTTTGTTGCAGCATATATGTTGCCTAGAAAAACTTCTTCCTGTTAAATAAAACCATTTAATTTCTCTAGTAGGTATCTTCAGAGGAATTTTAAATCTCAAAATGTATTAATAAGGATAGATAGTGTTATATATGAAAACTGTTTTTTGGTCCATTTTTCATTTCAGTTTTCAAGTGGACAGCAAAACTTTTGAAAAGCAAGACATTGATCTCAGGTGTCAAAAATATTTAACACTCCAGCAAAAGTCTGCTTCTGCTTCTTTTTACTTTCTTAGTTCAGTGTGGATATTGATCATGCATTTTGTTCCTCTAGTACTTAACTGAGGCCTCATAGACTTAGTAATGGAACAAATATTCCTTTTACTTGAAAGCAAAGTATACACAAGGTTAATAGTTTTTTTAGCATTTAAATTGCCATTTATGATTGTTCTTTTGCAAGTTTTAAGCTCAGGTCACTATGGCACAATATGCAAATACTGTATTATCCTTATTAAAGTGGAGGAGAAATGAAATGTTTTTGACATTTTCCAGAATAGCTGCAGTTTTGCTGTCTGAAAGATCAAATCTGGATGGAAGCTGCAGTTCCATAAGATGAGTAGGAAGAAGTAAAATTGGAGAGATGTTAGGTTGTGGGATTTCAATGATTTATAGGAACTGGTATCTTATATGCTGTTTTGGGAATAGATACCTGTTTTTTCAGTCCCAAACACCCCCTTGCAGCTAATTGTGAAATGACTCAGCATTATCTCTCAGTATAGATTATTATATACCAAAATCTGGCACCCTAGCTTTATGCCAGCTCAGGTACAACTTGTGCTTGCAAAATGTATTGCTTTCATTTTGGAAGGCAAAGGAATTCTTCAATAACCTTTACAGAGGTTTCAACATTCACTAGAGTAAATATCCTGTGCTATGGGAAGCTGAGCAGTGAGTGCTGTCAGTGGCAGATGCCTCTGTGTGTTGCTGCTGATTTAGGTCAGACCTGGATGCTGTGAGAGATGGCCCTGTGCTGTGTACAGAGTCACTGAAACAGACTGTGCTGGAGTATTATTGCATTTTCAGTCTGCAGTCCAGCACCTGCACACCAAAGCACTTCACTTTCTTTAAAAATACAGTTATTGTAGGAAGGTTCTGTTATTCTTCACATAACTAGAAGTAAAAGACGAGAGATCTGAGAGCTGGGGAGGGAACAGACCAAGAGATATTTCTAATAGAGGAAAGGTGAGGGATTAAATAAGGAGAGCTACAGGAGGAAAGGGGTCTCTGACATGAACTTCACTTGCCTGGAAATAAGTAGCAGCCAAAAAAAAAAAAAAAAAGACAAGTTTTCTTTAAAACAGGCTACGGGTTCAAGACATTAATTCCTAGTTAGGGTTCACATATTTGTTATGTGAAAGGGAATAAACACTTCAGGTTGCAGATACATGGAAGATATGGACTTTATAGCGTGTAGCAAGATTTTCTTCTGTAGATGTCCATGTAGTTTTCAGAGGAGGGATTGACCAACATTTTTCATCCTTACACATCTGTTTTTGGTAAATAGTCATGGTAGCATATCAGTAATGTCGCTATAGGACACGTGAAAGCACAACGCAAGCCACTGCTATTTGCAAGGTGAAAAGAGAGAGTTTATTTTCTGACTCCAGCATTTCTACTTTTCCAAAAGTGACAGTGGATTGGAGGGTGAATGTGCCACCTCTCCAATGACATTGGACAAACTACCAGTCCATCAAGTTTCTCCACCTCTACGAAGGAATGCAAAACAATATGTTGTTTACAGAAAGTTGTGTGGGAAAGTTCTCTAACAGAATGTAAACTCAGAAGGCTTTAGAAAATCTTAAGAATCAGGGCGACACAGTAACTTGCAAAAAGTGTAATGACAGGAGCTGCACTGTGCATGTTGGACCCCAGAGCAGGATTCTGTCTTCTTTCTTTTTGCACAGATCTACATGCAGAAATATGCACTGTGTATGACTGCTTCAAATAACCACGCTGGAGGGTTTTTCTAATTGCCTTTCACATGGCTAGAGCTGCCTGTTAAGGCAGGAAAAGAGGAATGAGAATGTGGACACTAGTATGAGTGAAGAAATGGCATGTGGAGGTCTGCCTTCAGGTTGTAAAAGCATCTTGTTGTATCTTGCTTTGAGTTTGTTGAATCAGTAGAACCTTAGCTTGGATACTCAGGCTATTGTGGTTTTGTAGCCTAAAATGGGGCCTGAAGATGGAACTGCTCACAGCTCAAATATACCTATACACTCAAGCCCATGGGGGCTTTCATCATCTAATTGTTCATTGTGTGTGAAAGCATCAGGCATGTCCCCAAGGGCTTCTCTGCCCTCCCAGGGACCCAAGGGAGCCCTGCCAGCAGAAGGCCCTGCATGCTGATGTACTTTTGGGAGCTTGCTAAGCTCAGGGAGAGTTGCATTTCTGGAATCCAGGGCGGAGAGGAGCGTGATGGATGAACTGAGAGCTCTTTTTAGATGAACATTGCCATGGAAACCACTGCCATTCCTCTGTGTTTGCAGATGTATGTTGGACACTTACCTCTTGTGAAGTCAAGCTCATATATCAAATTTGTGAAGCAGGAGTGCCTTGGAGATCAGGCTGTGCCTGAAGGAAGTCAGTGCTGCTTAAATAGGGCTGATCAACCTCCACAGTTGGGTGGGTTCATTAATGTCTGCCTCAGCTCTTCAAGGTTTGTGTGAGAGGGAACAAGTGTGGTGCCTTGTCAGACCTGCTGTGATCCCTGCTGAGGAAGAAATCCTGCCCAAGCTGTTTGGGACAGGCAATCTGTATCTCATTCTCACCCCTGGATTTGAGTTCCCTTTTGTGCCTTCATCTATCCAGCTGTAAAACAGCACAGATATTTTGGTTTTTGTTTTTTTTTTTTTGCACAAGTGACAAAGATTTTGCCAACAACACTCATGATAAGATCTCTTCCATAAAGCTCTCCACATTAATGGAAGAATGAGCACAACACCTAAAGTTTTTATATATGCTGAAGAAGAGGCATTGAGCCCCTCTGTCCCTTCAGTCAGTGAGGGTTTGCATGACAGGATTCCCACTTGTAATCCACTTCTTAGCTTATTTGTCAAAAAAAATCTTAAAATTCCCACCCATTCTATGCAATTTTTTGTTGTTGTTTTCCTTCATCTCTGGGGCATAAGACAGAAGATGTGTTTGTGTAATAAGGTACTGGAAGCCTCTGGGTGGATTACTAGTCACAGACATCCCTCTTTTGGCCTTGCAACAGAGCAAGTCAGTGTGGCAGAGCTGGACAGTGAATACCTGTCTCAGATGGACAGGGAAGAGACAGACTATCATCCTTTGGTCAGATTTTCTGCTCTTGTTTTGTTGATTTTGTAGGTGCTAGAAGGTGATTTGAATTTATAAACTGAAATCTGTTGGGTTCAGACATGTAAATGTGCCTGAAAAATCTCAGTTATTCTGGTATTTGTTAGTTTTATCTACACAGTATCTTTTTATTTTGTTTTCCTGAATCTGCCGGTGGATCTTTATAAATAATTGATTTTTTTTTTTCTTGTTGCGATTTAAGCCTGTTCTTATGTTAAAGAAAATGTCAAAGAGACCAAACTGATGTTCCTGTTTACAAAGCTGGAATAGCACTTCTAGTTTTCTACTGTTGTGTCACATACCTTCTTGATGCAGGTTGAAAAAAAATTAGACTGAAAATACGATCCAATATTGTGACTATACTCTAACTTTCTATATTTACTGAGATTTGTGTTCCCTATTTTAAAGATTTTTATTCTATAGAGAAAATGAAAGCTGGGATTCTGAGTGAAGAATTGGATTCCACAAGCTGGAATTCCAGGAGAAACTTTTCTTCTTGGTACCAGCTCTACAAATCTTCAAAATTCTTACAGAGAATCACTCTTTTTAGCATGTATTTCTTGGTCTCTGCTCTGTGTGTTTAAAAAATGGAGCTATCCTGCTTGCTTTCATCACATTAGAGTCAGTCAGCCTCTTGGCAGAATAAGGGAAGGTTATTCCTAATTACAGTTTTTTCATGCTAAAGCTGCTTTCAAATATTGCTAATGATCCAGCAATTATTTAGAACCATCGTTTTAGTTCCCTATGACCTTTTGTGCATCCTTATTTCCTGTTGTAGTTAGTTTTTTGCATTTGAAGACACAGGGAAAACAGGAGACCAGGATCCATTGATTTTGAAAGACTTGCATAGCTCTGGGAGCAAAGCTGAGCAGTTTCGTGACTGACATTTACAATAAGCCCCAATATACACATCTTGAATCCTGCCAGCTGAGAGTAGGTGTAAAATAAGGAGGTGTGACTACTGTGAGATAATTTAGTCTGTTGACACCTTTTTGTGATCTACACCAAATCTTCTAGTTGGATTGATGTTAAAAAGTGGGGGCATGGATGTAAACTTGAAGAGTCCCTGTGCAGAAGTCTAGCACCTATTGTATTCCTTAAGCAGGAATTGTATTATTTATGGGCTGCCCTTGGGAAGACTCTGGAAGAGAGTAGTAATTGCTCACTGTTCTGTGTAATAAGGGATGGTTAACTTCCCTTACACTCTGTAGAATATTTTGTAGAATATTTTTCAGAAAGCCAATATTTTAGATGGAGTCATGGTAGTGAGGGTACAAAAGGATTCATGATTTCATTGTTCTGGATTTTGATGGGGTTCTGTTGGGAACTTCAGTCACTGCTGCATGAAACGAAGGTGGATAATTGCTCTGGAAAAGCATCAATCTTGCAAGATTGGATATTTAACAGCAAGAGTTTCTTTGTCTGGGGATGTATACAGTTATTACGTAAAAATGAGTCTGCCAAAGAGAATAAAGCACCCAGTGTGCTGCCTTTGTAAAGTGCAGAGATAATTTTAAGCACAAAACTAGTTTTTATCAGGGTGGAGGATGCCGAGAGCTGTGGACAATGGCAGAGAGAGTTTTATTGTGTTTCAGCTTAATGATGCAGTGCAGGAAAGTCAGTGTTGAATCAGAGCTGCTCTGTAATCATTTATCCAGGGTCAGGAGAAGGGTGTTCTCTACAGAGGGAACAGGCTGTGCCTGAGATCCAGGGGCAATGTAGCTGGCCAATATATGCATGCTCTTCCAGGGTAATGTTGCATAAGAAACAGGAACAAGGGATAAACAATTTGCTGTCCTTGGACTTGAATTCCTGCTGAAAAGAATTTGAATGAGACATTTCCATTGCACAAATGTCTATCTTTCAAGTACAACTTGTTTACTTTAGCATATTGGCAAATACATGTATGGCAAATTCCAAAGAATCCCAGGCAGTGTGAAGGAAGCACCTCAGTGCTCAATAAACTTCCAATTAAAAAAGTATTAGAAATATAGACAGACAAAACCACTTAGGCTCTGGCATTACACCTGTCCTACCACAGGCCCTCGGTGATATTTATCATCACTAAGAAAAAAAGGGAATAAAAGTTCTGTAAGTTCAAGTGCAGCAGCAATAACTAAGAAAACTACACTGGGATGTATTTTACATGGAGGGAAAACAGAAAGGAAAAAATAAGCGTACTTTTAGAAGTGACAAAGAGAAACACTGAAGCTGGGACTTTAAAGTGTTTGGGGAAGGGATCTAGAGAAGAGAAGCCATGCTGGCTGTACAATAGCAAGAGCAATTGCTATAGCAATACATAGTTCTGTGACCTTGAGAGAGTCTCAGTGAGCACAAAAAAATTGAAAAGCCAGTTGGATTATCCAGATTTTCAAAGAGATTGGATAGTTATACCTAGCCTTAGAAATTCCCTGTGATCTCTCACTAAGGGAAGAAGAGGATTTAGCACTCCTCTATTTTGAGGAAATGTAACTAGTAAAATAATGCTAAAGCATAATGGAGAGTGACTAGATTCACCTAGTAAATGACATGATAAATTAAGAAATTAATGACTTGCTGCCATTTACAGAAGAAAACATTCAGGAATTGTTTTCTCTTTGGTAGAATTTCTTTCAAGTCGGGAAAGCAGTTTTTTATTTTCATAATTTTTTTCTTTCTTCTTTTTCCCTGAGGGCTAAAGCACTTGGACCTGTTATTGATCTGAAGGCTATGATCTGAAGGCTTTTGCTAAGGGTGGGATGAATACAGTGCAGGGCCATGGTGGCAGGTCTGGCCATTTGATCTTGAGAGACCTGAATTGGTATTCTAGGGAAGGAAAGGTGGTCAGAGAGAATATTTCTTTGAAGTGAGGGACCACAATATAAACCCTCCTAGAAAAGGTCCTGTGGTTCCCCTCGCTACCTGTAAAGCTTTGTAGAGTGGCACATTTGCAAAGAGATGGGAGACATGGGGTCAAAACTCCTGAGGAGCAGGAATTTAACTCTGCACATGGCTCTGATGGGAAGAGGGAACGTGAGCAAACAAGCATCTGGGGGCTACATGTCATGGCACTCACTAATACTTCTCTCTACTGGCATCTGTAAAGAAGTAGAATAGTATTGTGATAGGTAAAAGGCAAATTTTGCTACTTGACAGTGTCCTATTCCCCATCTGTGCTTGCAACAGAAATGCTTGATGGAGTTACCTCGAACACTGTCTGGGAGCTAGTTTCATGACTACAAGATAGATATGCAGAAAATAAAACTTCTATGGCCATTAAGAATATTCAACAGAAGGCTAGTGAATAACTTGATAAAATCCTTGGGACATCCTACATATATTTGATGGAAGAAGACTGATAAAAGTCATAGCTAAAAATCAGCCTTCCATGCAACATGTAAGATTTTATAAATCAGTTATAGAGACTTTATAAGAATTTGTCCAATGTCAGATAGGCTAGGCTGAAACCTGTTAGGAAGCAAGTTAAAGGGCTCTCAGTCAGATGTGCCCAAGGAATAATAATAGCATTTAGGAACTCCAGGGATATAAAAAACTGTGGTAACTCAGCCCTTAGAGAAGTACTCTAAAGGGAGGGAAAGAAAGAAAAGAAAAACTCCATTAGCTAGTAGCTTGACAGCTTTTGGCCCTAGGGGTAATTCTTCCAGGCAATGTCATGCAGATGATACATTTATTTTATTGTTTTAGAGACAATTTTTTCTTTAAAGAGAGATACCATTCCAGACATTTTCTGCTCTGTGAGTACAGCTTGTGCAAATGAGGAAATCTCTGTTTTTAACAGGAACCTGGGGAGCCCGTTTTGTAATTGTAATAAACAGTGGAGGAATCCCTAATGCTCACTACATTAGTTACTCTGCACAGAGCTTTCTCTGTTACCAAAATATCCATGTCTGACCTTTTTCTGAAAGGTGGGGAAGGGGCTGAGCATCTTTTAAGCACTGGTGGAAAGACAGATCAGAAGGTAAGGTCACACATGGGTATGTCAGTCAGGAATACAGTCCTGATTCTGTGGAAGGCTTCTAATATGATCTGAGGCAGTTTAGTTTGAGGCACTGCCCTCTGTCATACCCAAATGGCAAACAGCAGTGCCAAAGCCCCTGGGCTCACAAGGGTACTATAATGGCTAAAATTTTCCGAAGTATTTGGATGTAAAAGGTGACGGTAGCAAAATAAAAATAGATATTTTGTGGTTTGAAGTGCATTGCATAAAGTCTGTGCTTACTTACCTGTGGTAAATGAGCTCTAGCATGTAATGAGAAGATCTGAAAAGATATTTTTAGTTATTAAAGTTATGTGTTTCTGGTCCTTCCCCCATCCTTCTGATATACTGTTGTTATAGCAACTGTCTCTATCAATAGATTCATAAGAACTACCAAACCCTCCTCGCACTTTTACCTGTTTTGTCCCAGTCAAGATTATGTTTACTTTTTTAAACCAGAACAACTGTAATCATAATTTTGAGCAGTACTTCACTTGCTCAAAGAGGTCTGTGACAAAATCATAATATCTGCTGTTAAGTACTGTTTTTTCTTAACACAACCTATATTAAATACTTATTACTGTACTACAACAGCAGTGTTGTATTTCTTCTTTAAAGTTCTAGAGTTGGACAAATGGCTTCACAGCAACTTTCTTGCAAGTTTTAATGACATGGATGAATGGAACTGGTAGTTTGTCATGTGTAATTTACTGGAAAGGATTATATTTCATTTTGCTGTCACACACCCTATTTATAAGTTTCTGCATCGCTCTGAGAAGAGACTCTGGATGTCACAGGACATGCAGCTCCACACCCAGCAATGCCAGAGCTTGCAGATCATCCCCATCTAAATAAGAGCAGAAAAGTGGCACTCTGAGGGGATGGTGACAGAGCCACGAGGAGTCCCAAAACAACAGATGGCAGTAAAGCATTATTGGGTCTCCTAACCAAAAGGAATGGAGGTGTGTGATATTACAAGCTTCCAGATGGCAGACTGTAGAAAAGACAGTTTTGTGATCTGCTCTTGTGAATCCTAACCACTGCACATCACAGAAAGGTACAATTCTTTAGAGGGAAAAGGTGTTTTAAATTATTTTTAGTGATATTTCACTAGTTGGATGTGTTTGCTCAAGTTGATTTTTGAAATATTTTCTGGACAGGTAGAGCAGAAACTTATATACATTTGTGTCATTCAAGAACGTGGTGTGGTCAGTTCTTTTACTTAGGTGCACTTGAAGTCTTGGTAGTTTTTATTGCCTTGAACATACAAGTTCCTTCCTGTAAAAATGTCTAGAAAGCTTCTCATGACCAAATATGAAGAGAAAAACATGGTTAAAACTTTACACATCATAAGAATACTCCATATTGGATCGTGTCTTTAACTTTGTTTGTTTGGGAAACATTCCTCAAGATAGCTTTCATCTGAAATGTTGTTTCAGTCTGAAGGCTGTGACTTGGAAACCCTAATCTATTAAATAATTGTTGAGTACCAAGACTACAGGTCTTGGGTAGTTCCCCCTTTTGTAATATGAAAAATGTAAACTATAGACTGATGTTCAAGAAATATATTTATTTTTATTATATTAGCCTTAAAATAAACCTAGTGAAAGAATGACCTTGGGACTTAGTAATTTTGCATCTAGGAATTATTTGTTATTTTTTTCCTGTTAATAAACTGGGTTTTTTCACTTTGCTCATACTCATTTTCTCCTATTTTTGAAGAGGGATTGGCTGAAACTAAGGGGAGGTAACTCATTTTATAATGCCCAGCCCCTCAAATTGTCTTAAGGAAAGACAGCAGCCATCATTGCACATTGCTCATTACACATTTTGCAGTTGAAGTGTTCTAGGTGTGCTGAAATACTCATGTATGTTTTGGAGAGCAAGCAAGGCCACATTGAGATTTGGGTTAATTAAAAAAAGAAAGTTACTATTCTGAACAAATGCATCTGAAGATATTTACTTGCTCATTGTTTCATGAACTGTATAACTTTTTGTCTCTACATGGGCTTTAGCAGTTAGTGAGCCCTTACTAGCACTGGTCTCAATAACCAGCTTTTAAGACTTTTTTAAGAACCAGCTTTTAAGACTCTCATTTTATGTATAATTTCAACATATAAGAAGAAGTTTGAGGATTTATTTTCTTTGCCTTTTGCTTTCAGGCTGTATCTCTGTGTACTAGTAATTCAGTGCACCAGCAGTGAACCAGAGTTGATGAAAAACTTGCTGATGAGGCATTTACATCTCCATTGAGCATTGCCTGTCAGGTTTCTGTGGGACTAAATTTAGCCTGGTCTTCTGAACTGAGTGCTGGCATCAAATGGGCTTGGAAGCTGCTCAGAGGTTCAGTCACTGATTTTTCTGTGCCATTGAAGCCTGGGCGTGCAGTCACTGAGCACTTCTAGAGGTGATGCTGTGATTGCCTCCATGGCCTGTAGGTACAAACAAGCTGCAGAAAAGTGTCTGGTGTTTTTCCCAGCCTCTATATGTTTTTAACCACATTTCCCAAGTTCCTTTCTTTGATGGTTAAGCTAATGTTTGTGTATATGAGGAAATGGAAAGATCATAACCTGCTCTGATGGATTTATGCATTGGATGCTTTACCAGTAGCACAGTGACTTAAAAAAATCTTTATAATGTACAATAAGCACTTACTGAAAATATTAATATGCTTTTAAAAAATCAATTAAATAGAGTTCTGTCATTAGTGCTATTCATCATTCATTGGCATTCACTAGCTGCCCTAGTTGGTTTGCATTGCAAATTAATTCAATTTTTCATGGATGGCTATAAATGTGTATGAGCTATGTTATTCATATGTAAATATTCTTTTGATTAAATCCATCTTCACTTGCCAATGCCCTAAAATGCTTTGATGTTCAATATTCTTCAAGCTTGTAGGCCAGGATTTTAGCCATGCTGCATTTTTCAGTAGTTTATGTCTGCTCCCAGTTTAAGTCTTTCATTTCTCCTCAACAGAAGGGACTATAGCAACACTTCCTGTATCTAACTGGGAGTGGTTTCCTATATATTAGATTTTATTGTATGCTTGATTGAAAATGCTGTTTTGACGGATTTCTTTGAATTACTTGGAACACTTTCAGAACCATTTTTTTCCCTAGGTTAAAATTGTGATGATGATGATAATTTCTGCATTCTGGCAAGAGAGCTTTTCCACATTCTTGCATGCTGTTACCAAGCCACTTATTAGTGGGCTGTTGATCTATAGCCAGAAGGTAGCCTCCTCCCAAGAGAAAACTGTGAGATATTTGAGAATATCATGCTCATTTTAGTTCTATAGCTGGTGATTATAAGGATAAACTTTCATGTTTGAGCAGTACAGTTGACTTGGAGGTTAACTGCCATCACCTTACAGAAGTCTTTCATTTTCTACTGCTTTTGGGACACAGTCTCTAAGAGCTGGTTTGAAGAACACAAATCCCCATGAACTGGTTTCCTTACACAGCAATATTGTGGTGTGCTGCACCACCTGCAAGAGCAAACCTCAGTTCAGCTGCTGGTCATCATGCTGGTGATACCAGGGCTGGACAAATTAATTGTTACAGTCAATATCTGCTGGATCTTGCCCAGCAGCTTAATCAAGGAGGCTAGTTCAGCTTGGATCCCACTGACAACGTGCCAGAGAGAAAAGTGTCTCACCTCTAAGCAAAAGGATATGTGTGCTTTTGGGCAATAAACCATCAGAAGGCATAAAAGACCATGAACATTTTTCTCATCTCAGAAGAAACTCATTATGATTTACACCCCTGTAACTGAGGGGAAAAAAAATTAGTCTCTGAATATCTTAGAAGACATTATCCAATTGGAGAAAAGGTTAGATTTGCACATTTACCATCTATAATAGTATTTTTCTTCTACAGCTACTGTTGGTCAGACTTGAGTGTGTGAAATGCAAATGCACATGTGGGAGAGTAAGAGAAAATGTCATATCATAGAACAAATTTGAGCAGGAATAGGAGTGAATATATTCAGAGAAAACTTGTCCATTAGTCACTCACCCTTACTGCTTTTTCAGCTGCCTTTCATGTCTTCACTTGCATCTCCTAAATGTATTTTCTTTATGAATATACTTGTAAAAAGGTGAAACACAGGTTGTTGGTAATGCCATGTTCAGAAGTACAACACCTAATTAGAACTAAAGGAATACATGTGATCTGTCTGACAAATAGACATAACTATGGTTGTGATGGTAATGGCATCAGTAGTTACAAGCATACAGCATATTGCACTAGTTAGGCTTAGTTTATATAACAGTTGTGTCACTTTACAAGAGTGCCTCTTCCACCCAGAGCAGCAAGTGCAAGCAGTTCTTTTGTTTAAAAGAAACAGCTTTTTGTTACACAGAAGGATTCTGATTTGATTTGAGGTTTTCTTTGGCTCTACCTTTTCTGTGACAGTCATCAGCTGTAATAAACTTTGACACTTCATCCTCTGAAGCTGTTCTCTGAGTAAACTACTGCCTAAGTCGGGGTGCAGGAGGACTCTGAAGAATAAAGAACAGCCCCAGTAACAAAATTGGATTATCAAGTGTCTATTTTCTTTCTAATGCAAGTGCTGTGAAATTATGTTCTATTTTCTTGGAAAGGTTTTTTTTTTTTTTCCCAGTTAGTTCTGCTTGTTGTAATCATAGTGGCAGCTGGACAGATGTGGCAATCAATGTTTTTTTTTCTCAAATAAAATTGGATTTGTCTAAAGATCTCAATTAGTCCAGATCTAGATCTTGGTATCACAGTCTGTTCCTTTCTATACAAAACACTGGAGAATGAAAGTGTACAAACTTGGCATCTCCATAATTGGATTATGTCACATGCCACTAGCAGCAGCTTCAATGTAAATATATAGGCAAATTTCATAACACATAGATGATCACAAAATTTACTTATGCATCGTCTGTTTGGAAATAAAAGAGAGCTGATTTCCACTCCCCCTTGCCCTATCATCCTTTTAGAGCTGGAATTTTTATGTGGACTTGAAAGATTCCTTAATTGGAGACAGCTAAACTGTGGAATTTTTATGGCAGAGCTCGACTCTGGTGACAGAGTACTGCTTGATTTTTAAAGCTTTCATTTTCCATATATGATTGATGTCTTTCATGTGAGTCTGAAGGAGTAAGAACATGTTTCAGTGGCCTGTTCATGAGCATGAAGATTGTGCATAGGCCACAGACAGAATAACCACATAAGCACTTCACAGGGTGTATTCTGTATGGGATCTTATGGCTGTAGACATCAAAGCTTCATATTGTGAATTTATAGAGGCATCACTTGTTTATCATCCCAAATTGCTGAACACGTGTAGTCTCATAAAGTATAAAAAATACTAATTGTACAAGTACAGGCAGTTACTTCAGGTTACTTCTAGGCAGCAAAGAAAAGCTGATCTTTCTCATGCTCTTTTGTAACTGAAATTAAGTCTGTACATTTGTTTTTCTCTCACATATGTCTGTGTGGCATAATTCAGCATAATTCAGCTGAAACAAGCTGATTTATTCCAGTGGCATATAGGTGAGATCTGGCTATTTAACACCTTTCTATACCTTGTTAGGCTTTGTTTTACATTCATCTGTACAAAGACCACTGATATTAAGAAGTGCATATCTCTAGGACACAATTTAATTTTGCATGAATAGACAGGGCCTAGCTTCTGATACTAAAATAATTATTTATATTTATGAGATTATGGAACATTGCTTTGTACCTCTATCCCTACGTAAAACTGAATCTCATTATATAAGCACTATCTGCTGTGCCTGAGGTTAATAGGAAAAATATATTTAATTAGTTTGCCATAGGTCTAGGGGACTACTGTGCCTTTTTATTTGACCTTGACCAGGTTACTGAATATCTTTGTAACAAAACTGATGAAAGAAATAGTTTATTTCCCTCCCTCCCTCCCTTCCTGGGGACCCTTAAGGGTTTACAAGCTCTAGAAAATGTGGTTGTAGAGGCTTTGGTACAAAGGTCTTGGTACTTCAGGCATTTTAGGAGTCCTGGTCCCAAGTCTTGCAAGTGCCACTAAGTGAAACAAGTGTGACAGGTACTTGATGAATAGTAAGGACAGAAACTGCAGCCTTCCAGTGCTAGGAAGAAATGTGTTACAAATTTTCTTAGTGCACTGAGGTGTCACAAATTATTTAACATCTGAGAAGTTCCTAAAGTGGGTAAACGACTTGAAGTCATTGCTGATGGGTCATAGGAGGCATGTGAAAATAAAATTAGTGCTTCCAGAGGTGGCAGACCTCTGTTTAGTGTTTCTATTTTATTATGGGGCTATGTTTTAACTGTTCACATTGAAATTTCCTCTGTTGCTTTCATGGAATCTTTTGTAGAAGAATAGGCTGTATCAGATGGTCTCATAATCACTATGAAATGGTAGAGGCAGAAGTGCTCCTGAAGAAAGTTGCTGTAATTACCACTAGCAAGCACAATCTCCTGTCAGAACTCTAATGACTGCTGAAACATCTTCTGCCCATTTTAGCTGCTTTTGTTGTTAAAAGGTGAAAAATTATTTAAACTGAAATCTGGAAAACTATGGAGTTGTAAATCAGCATGTGAGAATTTTGCCTTTGAAAATTTTTTGTGGTGAAGTGTTCATCATGCATAAATATATAATGTAATGGCACTAATAATGGAGTTGCTCAGACATTGATTACAGCTTCATTAAGTGAGATTACTCACTGCGATCTCAGTGCTGCAAATTAGGTTTTAGTAATTTGAACTATAATTTAGTGAAGTAGAAAAATAAATTGCTTAGGCAGGACACTATGTTAGAAAATATTTTTCTAGTATTTTGTGAAATGTTTATTTAAAATAATAAATATTGCTCTAATACCTGCTTATTCAAGATAGGCAAGCTCATCTAAAATATTTTAAAATGTAACATGTTTCTATTAAAATCCTTGAGACACTTTATTTTCATTCACTTTTAATTTCTTCATCATAAGAAAGCTCTTCCAATTGCAGTGTGAGTATTTTTTTCTGAAGTATATAACAAAAATATTTTCATATCATAAATTCCTTTATAATCTTTCTTTTATGCATGTGTCAGAGACTGAAATAGTTCGTATCTTAAACATTGTTATGAAGGGGTTTTGCCCATTTTAGCAAAATCTGTGTGAAGAAGTTACAACTCCAAAAGCTCACGCCTCCTTGAAGATGCCTGACTGGAACTTTGGACTGTCAGTTCAGCTGCCTAGGTAAGATAAAGGGGACACTATTGTTCAATCATCTCAGGTCTGGGGAGAAATAAATGAGGCTGAAGGAAAGGGGAAGTACCAGGGGAGGTACCTGGGCCTAAGCATGTATTAATCCAGTGCTTTTTGGGAGACCTTCACCAGCAAGAAGATCAGCTGGAGAGGATCACTGGGATGCCAGAGGTACCTGGTGATACTTTATTCTGTCCCTGTCACTCTCTTTCTGTTCCCCCACATCTTTTCTATTTCTTTCCCTTACTTTCTCTCTCTCTCTCTCTCTCTCATATTCACTACTAAATAAGATCCATACTATTGGCTTTGGCAACTTAATGTGGGCAGAGGCATTTCCAATAACTTTAAAAATTGGACAGTAGGAGCATGTCAGGGAGATGCAGCCCTATCTGGTAATTATTTCTGAGGAATGCCCTGCTAAAGTGATCTGTTTGCACACAGAATAAGAGATACCAGGTCTCTTTTATCAGCAAATGCAAAGGTGGAATTTGCCAGCTTGTGTGATAAATTACCCTCAGAATGAATGAAGGGCTTTTACCTAGAACATAAACCAAAACTTGAGAAACATATTTCCAGTTTTTAAAAACTTTGTGGTCTGCAGTATAGTCCAGGAATGTGGAACATCAGCGTGAGTTAATTCAATTTATGCTACAATAGATGGAATGAAGGTTTTATTCACCCTCCATGGGATTTTGTACAGAAAGAATATTTTAAGCATCATAATTTGATGTTATGGTAGGTGGATCAATTCTCCAGAAAGTTCAAGTTTCTAAAAGATGGTACTCTTATTGCAAATGATGGAGTTAATTTTCAGAGGACCGCATTGAGAAATGTATTGGGGTGATGCATTGGTTGTGTGGCTTTTTTAAAATAAGATCCTATTACCAAATATTTGGTAAAATAAAAAAAAAAACAAACCTTTAAAATCAATGTAGTGTTAAGAAGCAGACATTCTTTCTTTGGCTGGCTGCATGGGGGATTACCTCCTCTCAAATCCATGCATGCTGCATACAGGAAAGTTTCTGTTTAAATACTGTATTTTACATACATATTCACTGATTGCCCCAGCATATGATAAACATTTTCCTGAAATTAATATACTTTTCCTCCCCTGTACACATGATTGTTTTTTTGTCCTGGAGGTCTCTCTGAATGGTTGTAGACCCCAGTGCTCCAGCTGACATTCCCAATTTGGCAGGGCATGGGGCTGGTGAACTTCCAGTTGTCCTTCTTACACACTGGCCATTGTGCAGTTCCATAAGTCAGTGGTTTTGGTGGAGCAAGCACTGTGTTAGCTCACCATGTGTAGATAATTTATCATCTGGTAACAATATAAATGTTTATTTCCCTTATGAAGTTCAGCTCCTTAAGGGCTTCATCTGAATAGGGTGTTTTGACATGGCTCTGAAAGGTTTATTGTACTCATCTTTACAGTGAATGTCTCGGTTCAGAGACAAATTTAGGAGAAAACATTCTGGAATCAGTGTTTCTTCTAAAGAGAAGGGCTTCAGTAATCCCTTTTGCCAATGAGGAAAATGAATGTCAGTTGGTGAAAGTGAAAAAAACCTGTTTATTGACAGACCAAAGTGCCCACACAGCACAGGAAAAAAACTGAATAAATGCTAGATATTGAACTTTCAGAACCTTACCCCCCACCCCCATCCCCTCCCATTCCACCCTCCATTCCAGTAGAACAAAAAGAAGCACAAAACACCCCAAAATGCTTGGGCAAGAAAACACACTGGCTAGCCATTGGCAGGGAAGGCAAGAGGTGGCCTTCCCTTTGTCTCAGGAAAGGGAAAAAGGAGTTCATGCAGCAGCTCAGGCAAAACAGATGGAGGGAACATCTGCTGGCATCCCCTGCTGTTCTCCCTGCAGGTCCCGGTGAGCCGCCTCGGCGATTGTCTTCATGTTGGACCAAAACTAAGCCAAATAGATCAGGAAAAAACAAAACGGAAGCCACCAAAAGGATTGCCAGTGCAGCCTCCAGGCCAGGAGAAGGGAAAAAAAAGATTTTCTTGCTTAAGCTAGCAAAAAACTGACCTAGCTAGGACGACATAATATCCAGTCTATGCTGCAACAAGCACACTCCAGAGAGTCTTTGAACAAAGCCCATTCCAGACTTCCCAGGCTGCTGCCCCTCTCCCAGATCCACCTTAAAGCTACACAGCTATTCTGGGCATAAAGCAGATGATCAGGAGAAGAACATCATCATAAAATCACCCCAAGATAGAGAATTAACACATGTTTATTAATAGGGTTACCATTAACTCTGAGGAGTGCTTAAAATGGCTCTTGATCAATGGCTTCATTCGTGGAAGGTTATTGCACAGTTTGGAACTTATTTATTTCTCTCAAGTTTGAGTGCTAATTTTCATGAAGTTGTGTATCTTATATGATCTAGTATCCCTTCCTTGTAAATAAGGAAATTTTTAGATCACTCCAGAAAAAATTTACAGAGGGTTCTCCTCCTTCCAAACACAATGCACATTGCTTAATGCAACATTTACTACATTCTTATTCTATTACTGTATACACAAAACTATCAGTCTTCAATTATATAATTAACAAATTTTTACTTATTACTTTTGAAAGCTATAAGAAGAAAATATAGCACAAGGTTGGATCTTAAATCTCTTTTTGTCATTCCTCTCAGACTCAGTTATTAAATACATGATCTTGAATAACTTGTAGAAATTTAACTTATAGTTTGTATTTTTAGCTCAATTTTCAGCACTAATCACTCGGGCTTTGTGAGAAACAGCACACTGAAATGTTTGTGAAATAACCTTACTCTGACTTCAGCTTTCTTAAAATAGTCCCCCAAACGTGGATAAACATCAGATGCTGTGAAACAGACCTCCCTGCTAAGTGTTTGTAGCTCTGGTTAACATAAATTTACATGAGGAATTTGAATGCCTGCTAGTATTATCTGTCTTGCCTATAAATGCATGTTGTCAGATGTGTATTGACAAACCTCTCATTGCAGATGAAAAAAGAAAAAATGTTGCTATTATGACTGATGTGGAAGTTTTCATTCCTAGGACTATTAATTTCTTAGATTATTAACTGAGTTTCTTAGTTTATAGCCTGAGCCATAGGATTTCAGGGCAAATACATAATTTTAAGAGTAATTGATGGTGTCACCTTACAAACACCGAAAAGGAGCTTGTCTCAGGATGACAGGGAATCCTTCATCAAATTCAGTATCTTTTTCACAGATGCAATCCACTGAAAATGCAGAGTGATGGTCTTTGTCATTCCTTTTCCAACTTTCAGAAGTACATATTTCAAATGGCATCAGAGAGAGCCCACCCTGGCAAGTGGGTAAGTATGGATGGAGTCCATGCATGGTATGTAAAGAATGTGTAAATGATGCCTGAGTCTCCCTTCCAGGAGCTCAGCCAGACCCAGCTGGTTTCCCTGTGTTAGACTGGTGACAGTGACTCTGCTTCTGGAGATGTTCTGAGCCAGACCCATCATACCAGGGGCAAAAGCATCTCCAATCCCAGCACTGGCACTCTGCCACCACAGTGATTGTTATGGTTCCTTTTCATGTCCTTCAGGTCACAGGGGGCTCTTTTTGTTCCACTTGGGGTTTGCCCACATGTCAACTATTTGAAATTCTTACACTGTTTCCTGTTCTCAAGAAGTTTGATCTTGAAATTGAGCAGCAAGAGATATCTGCAGTGTACCACTCAAAACCTGCAGTGCCAAGTGAGCAGCTTTTTATATGTGCTTTCATATTTAGATCAGCTTTATGTTGATTATAACCATAATAATCCCTAATTGACATAATACATTTTTTCCTTCCATTTTAACACAAGCTCAGAGCTTTCACAAAGCCAGTTTTCTATGCTTAAACTCTGTTCAATACTGGACACAGATTCATACCTTTTAGTAAGCAGGGTTTTCCAGCTTCCTTAACTGATGTACCATGACAAATCTGGCCCACATGATGAGTTTCTTCAATGTTGCTAAATTCAGATCTGATCAGCTAATGGGTAGTTTTGTACACTCAATGGTGCAGAAGATTTTTGGTTATTGAAGTCAAACCAAACTAGAATGGCTTGCATTATTTAACAGATTTTGGTAGTTCATCAGTCTTCAAACAGATGACCTAGAGTCACTTGACTGTCCCAGGAGACAGATCATCTAAGAGCTTTTCCTCTCTCTTATTCTCTATCTGAAGTAATGGCTGAAGGTTGCAAGCTCTGCCCAAATGTGCTGTTCTCACACTCCTACTGCAGAAGCCACGGATGTGTGAAGTGCCCAAAACTCGTGTAACACACTATTGCTGGTCATTCTTTTCCTAGGATGCTGTCTTGGGAAGATGATGTACAGCTCCTGTGAGATGCACTGCTCAAAATCTTCCCCTTCCCACTGAGCAGCCAGGCCAGTAAAGGCTTTTGATCACTGTCACTTTGACTTTGTTTAAAAGTTGAAAGGCTCTGTTCTCTATTGATTGTTTGGTATAATAGCAGCAGGGATGAAATAAGGACTAGTTTTTCAATTTTCCTTTCTCACAACTTCTTGCAGCTCAGCAGGACTTCATGGGATGTGGACTACCTGCTCTCCATCCAGGTCCTCCCTGCAGTGGTGTTGCAGGGAATGCTTTTTGCAGAGTGTCCAAGCTACAGCCAGCCCTGATGGCAGCAAGTCCCAGACATACTCTGCAAATTATGACTTTATACAGTCAAAGCTGATCTAAAGAGCTGTTGAGGAAAAAAATTTCTGGTCCAGCAAACCCATAGGACTCTATCTCTGAAAGCCACTCCTTAGTGGTTGCTTAGTCACTTGCTTCTGTGCTGACACAGCACTCCCCCCAAACATTTCCAAAGGCAAGGAACAGTCCCTGCAACAACTCAAGTAGACATTTTTCTCCTCTAACACCTAAAAAATCAACACATGGTGAAAAAGCTACTAATCCAGCCAGAACTAGAGGTCAAACATAGATTTCTTCTTTTTTTGAGGTCAGCCTAATGTCTAGTAATGGTTGCGTGAACCTGTTCATACTCTTTCTAGCTTATATTATGGAGAAGTAATGAATTAATAGAAACATTCCTACAAAGCCATTTCCTTTTGTTGAGATTTTAAATAAAGATATTGCTGTCAGTAAAATACATATTTTTAAATTAACCTTTTAACTTGCTTTCAAGTGGCTTCACCAGCTCCCACAATTTTGAGACAACCTGTATTTGGCTGTTGCAAAACAGGACTTCCATCTGAAATCTAATATGATGCTCACGTTTTGCTTACAAGCTAATCAGAACTGTAGCAGACAATGCTTAAAAATGACATTTTGTGTTGGTTTTGCATTACTTAATTTTTGGTGAGAAGTGAAGAAGCCAGCCACAAAAGTGATTTTCTGTGAGGAGCTGTTAAAAGCTTCCTCTGTGCCTGGTAAAACTAATTGCTGGCTTGCTCTGAGAATAGAATAGCTTTTTTAACTGCTAAACCAGTTAGAAAAGCTGGTGACATTGTCACTGTAAAGGTGGACACACAACATACACACACACATATGCAGTGACAACTATGGCTTCTTCTTTATTACAAGTTTTTCTCAAGTTTTATACCCCTAACAAAGCGTGATCTTAACTCATTAGTTACATCATTAGTAACATCACACGGTGCCAGCAGGGACCACATGAGCAGCAGCAAGAGGCATGGTGAGAAATTCTGCAATGTGGAGCCCTGACAGGATCAGCCTTTCTGCCTCCCAGAAGTCTACAAAAACTTTTTAATTGATAGAACTTGTAAACAAATTAACTTAATGGAGACCAATTCTCTCTTGAATCAAAGAAAAGGGAAAGGTGAAGACATGTGAAAGGAACAACATGGCAACAGCTAAGGTCAGTGCAATAGAGGGAGGAGGAGGTGCTCTGTGCATCAGAGTTCAGATACTTCTGCAAGCCATGGTGAGGACTATGATACAGCAAATTATTTCCCTATAATTCATGAAGTGCATGTGGGGGATGCAGAATTCACCCTCAGCCCATGGGAAAAAGGTGGTGGAACGTGTGGATGCTGAGAAGCTGTGATCTGGTGAGAGACCTGAGCAGAGAGAGAGAGAACCCATGCTTCTAGAGACAGAGGCAGAGGACCCTTGCTTTTATACTAGATCAGCTAATCCTTAAAAACTACACTCCATGAACGAAATCGCCCACAAAAAACCAGCTGTGGGAAGACTTTGTCTGTGGGATGGACTCACATTGCAGCAGGTTGGGTGGAACTGCTACTTGTGAAAATTTACCCACACTAGAAAAGTTCACAGAGAACAGTCTCCTGTTAGAAGGACCCCATGGCATAGCAAAAAGAGATTCCTCTCCTTAAGCAAACTGAAGAAAAAATTTTAGAAGTGACAAACTGACTAAAAACTCCATGTCTTATCTCCCTGTGTTGTCAGTGGGAAGGAAAGAACAGCTGAGGGAGGGGAAAGGTATTCTAAAGGTTTATTTTAGTTCTCATTATCTTCTTTTTAATTCTGTCTATACGTTTATATGTTTTAAGTTTTGATCCTGTTTTGCCTTTAGAGTGTTTTCTCCTAATCCTTATCTCACCCCACAAGCTTTTAAACTTTTCTTTCCCCCTCCTCTGCTCAACTATAGCAAAGGAGAATGAGTGAATAATTTTTCTCATGGGTACCTGGCTTCTAGCCAATGTCAACCACCTGACACATTTGTCTTGACGTTTTGCTAAACAGCATGTTTTCTCTCAAGCATGTAAATGTCAAGGAGTAGAGCTCCTAGCAACCAGTTTGCAAAGATATTTTCAACCTGAAAAGAAGGTTCATGGAGTGTGTCAGCAGATGTACGTTTGTCAGTGATCAGTAACTGACCCTGCAGCAGCCTTGGGTAGATAGGCTCTTCCTTACCTGTTTTTTTTTTTAGTTATTACGTTAGGAAAAGAATATTTAGCATGATAGCCATGCTCCAATCAGATGTTTTCTAGTTAGCTCAGTTCTCTCAAATCAATCCAGAGACCTTTTATGCAGGGAGGATGGTGGGTGGACAACCTTTCAAGATTAAATCCTCGTATCATAAGATGAGAGAAGGCCTGATAGTCATCCAGTCCATTTTTCTCCCTAAAGGCAGCATTTGTGACATGTCCTGACAAGAGTTTTTTTTTTAAAAAATCTCCTTGGTGGAAATCCTGCCATTCCTTTGACTATTCAGTTAGAAGAATCATTGTCCTTTTTGATAGAGAGACCTTTGGTTCTGCTTTTCTTTAGAGGTAACTTGATTTTTCATTGGTGTAGATTTAAGCCTCACCATTTTGTCTTTGCTTACTATGGGTATGGAGAACATATAAGATTGCAAGAAATGCTTTTGTTGTCTAACACTGCAGTCTGCCTCCAGCACAACCACAGCCAGAGGGCTGAGCAGAAGTTACTAAGTTTTTCATTTGATTCTTCCTCTCCTTGTGACAATTTGTTTTTGCTTTGTTTTGAATGGTTTTCCATGTCTTTTTTTTTTTTTTTTCAGATGATTCCTCTTTAGACTGCACAATCATTGTATACTCTCCCAGGTCTTGTTTTCTAGACTTCTGACCATTGACCTGTTCTGTGCCTTTCTGTTCTGGTTTGAAGGCAAACTATTGGGGGAATTAACTCCACACAAATATCTTTCAAGACATTCCAAGTCATAACTACAATTTAATAGGATGATTACAATAAAGGCACTGAAACAGAAACACTGGTTTAAACTGATGAAGTCAGAGCACAGCCTGACACCCTGTTGGTCAGGGTGATGGAAACAGTCTGATTAAATGGTAGCTACAGTCCCATTGGTGTGATGAATGTAGTTCTGTCTAAGTGGTGATCCTGTAGAAAAAGCTCTGGTCCTTCTGTGGAGGTCTGGTAGTGGTTATCAAGCTCTTGTGCACTGAGAATCCAGTGGTAGTGCTGCTCTGATGTCCCAGGCTTCAGATGATATGCAGTAGGTGTCGCCCTGATTCTTAAGATTTTCTAAAGCCTTCTGAGTTTACATTCTGTTAGAAATGACAGAAATGTAAAACTTTCTCACACAGTTTTCTATAAACAACATATTGTTTTGCATTCCTTCGTAGGGGTGGAGAAACTTGATGTACTAGTGGTTTGTTTGATGTCTTTGGAGAGGTGGCACATTCACTCTCCAATCCACTGTCACCTTTGGAAAAGTATAAAAGTTGGAGTCAGAGAATAAACCTTCTTCTTTACCTTGCAAAACTCAGTGGCTCGTGTTGTTCTTTCACGTGTCCTATAATGACAGGTAGGCATGTTTGGCTCCTCCCCCAGGGTGGGGCATCTCACAAAGGGATGCTGTAATTCCGTGAATCACTCTCTGAGACCTTGGTGGCCCATTAGAGAATTTGGGCCCCTCAGGGTGGCTGCTGCTTCCCTGGAGGGGCTATCAGGACTGAGTCATGGAGAGGATAAAGAACACTGCCCTGTCACTTTTACCAGCTCATGTAGATGGTAATAGAATACTTTTGGTTATATCTTCCATTGTAACCCGAGACAACAGCCATTTGATTACAGGTGTTGCTATAGTTCAGCATGAGAAGACAGTCCAATTAATAGTCCACCAGGAGTAATGATGATGAGCTTTGTGTACTCCTGGAGTGAACTCGTATCTGGATTTAGTTAAGCTGCAGGTTACCATATTTACTGAATATTTTTACTTGGTGGCAAGAGATGTTTGTTTTGTTATTTGAAGGAACAGAAGCAATATTAAAACCAAAGGAAAGCATGACTGAAGTTTTCTAACATCAGGATGGATAGGCACAATTTATTTTATTTTTGCATGACAATTTATTTAGTAATCACATGTTTTTTTTCCTAAACCTTGAATGACTATATTAAAAAAAAAAAAAAAGGAAAAAAGAAAAAAAAGACTTCTTAGCAACTTGAGATGATTCAGCTCTGCTCATTCTAGATGTCTTTCCCATCAGAATGCTACAGTAAGAACATGTTATTTTCTATAAAGATATGTTTACATACTTACCTGAATTGAGATTTTATATAGTTAGCTCACACAGATGCAGATATTTCCAATGTTTATGTTCTTTTCTACAGATTTTGTTTTTCAATCAAGATTGTATTTGCTACGCAAGAATTTATTCAGAGCACTGTGTTCCTCAACTCAACTTATTCTACATCAAGAGAGAAGGGCAAGTCTCAGTATGATTAAAGTAGTGTTCAGCACAGGAATAGAGCTATGTGTTTGGAAAGAGTCATGCTGATGATTATTAAGGAGTCATGCAACTCTGTATTTCAAAAAGAACAGTGTGTCTTAGTGAAAAAGCAGCAGGAAAGTGTGTATCTTCTGTGTCTCTCTCTGCTGTTTGTTACCTGTCAGAGATGTGCCATTTTATGTCTATCAGAATTAGGTGCTGTAACAAGTTAGTTTTGGCACTCAAACTGATTTTGGTAGCTTCTGACCTTCCCACTAACAGATTTCAGTGAGTTTGTCTGACTTTTGCAGCATTGTCAAGGCTATAAATAACAAGTTGCTTTGGTTTTTTTTTTTGCTGCTGCTGGTGGTGGTGTTTTCTTTTTTTGGGGGGGGGGGTTGTTTTTTTGAGGTTTTTTGTTTGGTTTGGTTTGTTTGTTTTTGCTTTTTAAAAATTTATTTCACTATATGATGGGCTGTTCAACATGGAACAGACCATTTTGCTGTCTTGAGGAGGACCTCAGTGTTCCTCATGGAAATACATCTCTGGCTGACATGGCATTTCTCAAACCACTGCCTATTTCATCCATGTTAGCTGTAGGGGTTCACACCTTCACAAAAGGAAAATCCCAAAATACTTAGATACAGACAATACACAAGGTTGGCATTGTTGCCCCATTTCACTTTGGGAACACACACAAGCCTGGACTTCTCCCTGATGCAGAACTGCACAGAAATCCTGCTGGGAATTAAACCTTGAATGAACTAAAAACTCATTCTCCTCCTTGCATCTACAGTTTTCTGGTCTTACACTCTGTGCCATTGTTCTCTGATAAACCCAAACTCAGCCCTGCCTTAGTGCCTTAAAACCTGCATTTTTCTATGTTGAAAGTATAAATTTTGAAATGTCATTGCTTTTGCAATTTTGATGGTTTGACAGTATTGTAAGCAATTGAAAATAGCATCTTATAATGGGAAATGTTGGTGAATTGTAACTGCAGTAACTACATACACAATTGTGTGTGTAGTTCCTTGTAAGAATAACAGTAATGGGATGAAAGAACAAATAGGCAATAACCTCTTTTTATTGTGATAGAAAAATCCTGCTTGTTTCATGAATTATGCCCATGGAATCCATGCAAGGACTAACACACCAGAAATGGTGATCTTATGCTTTTCTCCTTTTCATGACTTCTGTTACCTGCATAAGTGTTTGAGGTAGCTGTTTTCTGACCCCTTCCAGAGAGGCTCATTCTCTTTACCAATCCCTGGAGTTTTCAGCATTGTTCAGTGTGAGCTTTAACTTGGATTATTTTCTCTTTCCGACAATCAATTTTCCTATGTCAAATCCTGAGCACTTTGGCACTCACAGTCATGTCAGTGTGATTTATTCATGTTCACTCGAATAAAAAAACTTGCTCACTTGGTTTTCCTTCATTGAAAGTCAGAAGATACTCTCACAAATGTGCTCATTGCCCTCTGGAATTATGTGCACTAAACCTCCTCTCTTACTTGGACCTGTGGTGCAGCCACATCCAAGAGCTACTTGTTTTCATTAAAGGAGTCAATTTGCCAGAAAACTCTCCTCTCTGCACCTGTTGAATCATGCTATAATCACTGGCCATCAGTGTGGTCTGGTGTTCCTAACAGCACATCTAAGAGGAACACAGCCTTGGATATCACCAGCACAGTGAAGCTCTGGAGAATTATATTGAGACCAGAGAACAATTACAAAATTTGGACCAGACATTTGGCACCTCTGCTCCACAAAATGTGCTCAAAAGTGTAACCTCCCTTCCATAAGCTGTTTTCCTACCTTCTAGTGACTTTGTGTATCTGAGGGCAAGTGAGATTTTGAAGTCCTGCTCAATTAAACACTAAAGCCAGGGACCTCAGACAATGGGAAAGCTGGACAGGACAGAACGCACATCCAACCAATATGATTAATGCAACATTCTCCCGTTTATTAGTGAGAAGATGGCAGGTTTTATACACTTCTATATAGTTTACAGGTTACAAAGGCACTTTGATTGGCACACTAACATTGTTTACCTTTGCCTTAAGGTAATCAGACTTTTCACACTGCGACTCTACTGTAATTCATGCTTGGATAGCTGATTACTTTATAGTTACTTTAACATAATTTCTAACTGAGCCACAACTGAATTCTCACTGCATCAAAGGCTTCTAGGCCCCACCAAGGCCGCTTATCATGGCCTAGTCTGAGGGGCAGCTCAGTTCTCGCTCCAGACATAAATCATGCCCTCTCTCTCTCTCTCTCAGAAATTCTGTAACAAAACACGGTGCTTAAAAGCCTGGCATAACTGCTACTGTGTGGAACAAGCTCATTACGGTGCCAAGAGGAGCCCTGCTGGCTGACTGTCACTACAGGATACGTGAAAGCACAACGCGAGCCACTGCTATTGCGAAGGTGAAAAAGAGAGTGTTTATTTTCTGACTCCAGCATTTATACTTTCCCAAAGGTGACAGTGGATTGGAGGGTGAATGTGCCACCTCTCCAATGACATTGGACAAACTACTAGTACATCAAGTTTCTCCACCCCTATGGAGGAATGTAAACAGTAGGTGGTTTACAGAAAGTTGTGTGAGAAAGTTCTCTACAAGAATGTAAGCTCAGAAGGCTTTGGAAAATCTTAAGAATCAGGGCAACAGCTGACTGAGGTGCGGGTGGCCATCTCCGTGCTGATGGAGTGAGATCTCCTCCTTGTAATGCCATTACATCCTGCTGGCAGCTGCCTCTGCAGACAGAGAAGCAGCCACCAAATGTGGCAGTGACGTGCACGACTGCTTGAGGTCAGTCTCTGAGGGTTGACAGCCACACAGCAGCACTGTGCAGAGAGAAAACCCAGGGATTTCAGGTACTTTTCTGCAGTTCTGCTCTAGTTTGTGTTGTTCTTGGGGGATTAACAAGTTATTTAGAGGCCATAACTAAGATGTAAATGCACAGATAAAGCAGGAACCATGGGTGGAGGGGGGCAAGAGTACCTCAAATGCCTCTTTTCAGTTTGCTGATCCACCCTTCTCTCTCTAGTTGAACTAAAGCAAAGGCATTGCTCTTCAATTATTTTTCTCCAAAATGCAGAGATCTTATGTGGGCCTCTTTGCCCCTACCAGGGAAATTGAGAGAAACAGAGGAAAGGGCAGACTGACCTGGAGCCATCGGTGTATCAATATACCGTGTTTAGCAATCCCCTTGATGACAGAGCTCTCAGCCCTTTAGTTCCAATTCCTTGCCATGTCTGCTGTCCTGCTGACAAACAAAAGTGATATTGCTGCCATTTAAGCTGCAGCTTTTCATCTGTCATAATTTCTGTTGAGACATTTCCTTCACTACAATTTTCTGTATAAACACAGATGTTGAAAAAGGCAAGAAAACTTGGAACTACCTTAAGAGCAGCCAGTTAAGTTATGGATAAAAATTTGTGCTTAAAAAATTCCTCAACAAATAGTTTGTTGTTCACCTACCAACTCTGCCACCATTACATCATGGATTGATGGAGATTGTAGAATCTCGGATGAGAATTTAATTCAAAAATACTTTGTTATGAAACTGACAGTTTTCTGGGTCATGGTATCCCTGAGGGCTAAATGGTGAGATGGAAATGATTTTGATCAGAGAACGGGCACAGAGGATCTCTTGATGCAAACTCTTCTACAGATGACTGGATATTCATTCTCCTGTTCCTGGTTCTCCTGATGATGGTTCTTGACTCATCTGTGACATTTAAAATAGAGAACTGGAAAATCCTGGGACAGAATGGCAGTATGGCATAACTACTTTAGATACGGTACCCCGAGTACTGAAAAAAAGTATGTTGTGTTATTCTTGTGTGGGAGTTAATTAAAAGAAGAGAGGATTGAGTGCTCCTGCTCACTCAGAGCCTTGGTTTGCTTCCCTACCAGATGCTCTGCCTCCTTCCCTTCTCGATATAACCATGATTGAAGCAGCAAATTTCCCCTACAAAGTGTGCATGCAGTTGTCTGCTGTGGTCGTGAGGATCAGGGAAAGCTCTGCTGACTCTCAGTGGTCCTTGACTTCTATGATTCATTTTCTCACACATAGTCTCAAGTTTTGTGCAAATACATATCACTCCCGATTGCCTTTGCAGGACAATCCTGCCTATCAGAATAGTTTATTATTTTTCTCTACAGCCACTGAGTAATCTCTCTCAGGAATCCTGCACTCCAAACCCCCCCTGCTATGGACCACACATAGCTTTGAGGAGTTTGTTGTATTTCAATAGACATGGGACCAGCTGTAGCAGTGTCAAAACTCGTATGCTGGATAGTCACACAACATTTTAGTAATCTCACAGCGCCAACAAAGGAATGAAAAGGAGCCCTGGAACAATTACTAGGCTCTCTTAGCTAGGAAATAAAAAAGCTAAATGAAACAAAATAGTACAGCAAAGTGCTTCAGTTCACCAAGGTTTGCATGCCCACTGCACGTCCTAATAATCAGGTTAAGTGGTGATATATAAGAAACATCTTCCTGGAGGTGATAATCATTTTTAATTCCCTTTGTTCTGTTGTCAAAATGGTCCCATTAATCAGCTATTGTACAAAAGAATAATTTTCTGCTATTTTGACAACTTCAAGTGCATGAAGTGCTGCTGTGTTTGGGGCACCAGAGACTTTTTTTTGTTAGGCCAGCTTGACACCTTATTATTTTTGCAAGTTCTGCTTTGGAGGTTCTATATATGTGTATTGAGTTCTGATCACCATTTTCTTTCATTTCTAAAAATAAGGAATGTGAGAGTACAAACAGTCTGCCTGGCTCTCAAAAAGCAGTATCAGCACTATTTTAGCTCATAGTCGCAAAGTTGTTTCCCCTCTTCTAAATTTTTAATGAGACAAGCTTATATAGCACAAAATTATATTTGAAAAGCATTTTAATTCAGCTTGATTGGAGTATGAAGAATTTATACAATTTACACATATATGTAGAAAGAACTGGAAACAAGAATTGTACAGTAGCATAGTCTTTTAATGGCTGCTTCTATTTTGATTTCAGTTGTTTAGAAGAGTAGCAAAAACCTTATGTGGTCAGAGAAAATATCATGAACATGTGGTTCAGTGAGCAGAAGCATAAATAAGTTCATTTTGTGCAATGTTTGTTGGATGGATTTGTTCCATCAAATCAAGATTTTGGTTGTTTTAAGCTAGAAATACTTAAGCAGGATTGATGGCTAACAAGTTATCAATAGACTGAAATGAATCCTTTGCAAAAAAGATGAGTTCACAATGAGCAAAGAAGAGGGGTCTTTGTTAAGTATCTTGATTATCTCAGGATATCTCAAGATATCCGGTTATTCACCTTCTCAAGTATTCACTTGCTTTTTAGAGCTGACAGCTTTTAAAGAGGCCAGCAATTTAGGCTGAACTCTCATAACAAGGGCAAGGAACTGAAACATATTTTTCTACAGGATGCATTGAAAAGACTTTTTGTGTTACCTATGAAATATGTATAGATTAGGTAATACTGTATTTTTATTGGGTTTTAGTGCATTTAGAGTAATTAACTTTCTTCTTCTCTCTGCAGGTTACACTATGTATGATGTTTGAATAAAACAAATGTATAAAATAAAAATTTGTAACATTTAAAAAGAATTCAGTCTAAATACCAAATTCTCAAATCTACAAGGTGAACTCCCTCCTCTAGAGCTTTGGGGTGCATTTACATGGTGCCATTAAAACAAATGCTGTCTGTGTGTGCATCTGTAAGATCTTTCATTAGTCAGATTTGATGTTCTGAAGAGGAGCTGCAAAGATTAATTTCTTTCCACCTCTTTCTTCTCACAAACAGATCCATTTTTTATTATTTATCCATCACAGTCTTCACGTTATTTGATAATGCAGCTGCTGATGTTTGCTCCAGGAAACCAATTGTCTTGTGAAGGTAAATGACATAAAGATGTGTACTGGCTTTTTTTTTTTGGTGTTTTTTTTTGGTTTTTTTTGTTTTGTTTTGTTTTGGTTTTTTGTTTGGTTTTTTGTTTGTTTGTTTTTGTAATGGCAGTTTTCCTGTGAAAATAGCAGCACGCTGATGCTCATAATTGTATGCTAGTCAGAGCTTTATGCTATAGAATCAGATGTAAAGAAAAAAATAACAAATCAGACCAGGCAAAGATCTCCTCAAGAACATGTACTGATACCAATTCAAATAGATGCTACTGAAAAATGCAGTGTGTGACTAGCAGCCATTTCCAAATGTTATGGAATTATTTGTCCTTAGAGAGGGACAGCAGAGCTTATATCAGAATAGCTTTAAATTCAATATGTTCTGCTCTGGTGAAATATCCAGGTTTAGAGTTGAGAATGTATTTTGAATCTGTAATTCAGTTTTATGCTAACAATCTTGCAAGATTGTTAAGATCTGGATAAATTGTTTAATGTACTTTTTCATATTTTTCAACCCATATTTTTTAGTGGATCATATTTTTTTTTATAGTTTAATTTACTTCAATAATGTGGGCACTAAATTGAATCTAAAATGTATTGACTTACCATTTTGTGGCATGTCAAGAAATGAGCCAAATCTAAAAAAAGAGGTGTATACAAAAAGTGCAGTTTCTTTTATGGTGTAACACTGATAACCCCCCGCTGTGATTAACATATTAAACAGAGATGTTCCACTTTCTCTTTGCTTTGGCATTCTCAAAAAAATGATAAGAATTAACAGTGGTGTGTATTTATAAACAGATATTGATACACATGCATGCAATAACCCATCTTTACTGGACTTTATTAATGATTTATCAAATTCGAAGAGATTTCTAAAGCTACTGAATACAAACTGAGCAAAGTGCTCATCTTAGCTTGTCAGTACTAGGAGATAATGTTATATTTGGGCTTGGTTGCTATTGGTACTATTTCCTGGATAAAGGTTTTTTATTAAATAAAGGGGGTTTCTGAGCTCTGTTTCCCTTTGAGACACTGCAGGAGAGAGTCAAACTGTTTCTAAATGTGTTTTGTGCTCACTACAGATTAATGCCTGGCTGCATTGGCCATGCCTCAAATGGCAGCATGAAGGGCTACTCCTTAGCTACTCTTTTTTCCTTCAGTTTAGGGAATCATTTCTGCCTCTGTTGAGGAAGACATGAAAAATGCTAGTTTAAGCATTTTTTTTCTCATGCAGGCTTTATCTGGGGAAGAACTTAGTAAGTGGAAAACGTACTTGGAGATATACCCTGCCTTTCTCCTTTAAAAATTTTCCAATATTGTTTGAAGAAAATCTCTTTTTGTTCAGAATAGACCAAATCTGATAGTAGGATTGGATAGTTTATGTAGGAATAGAATCTTTCATTTGAATTGAATGTTCTTTAATGAGATATTTTATAGGTGATTGGGTTCTCTGTTTAAACAAAGGAAGGATTCAGATTGTGGATTGGGCTTTGACCCCTGCTACCCCTGATTTTCTCTCTGTCAGGTCTGCTTTGGCCAACACAAAAAGAAAGGAAACATCCTGTGGAATGGCTTTTATTGTGAAGCATGGCAGGAATGACTTCTCTGACCCAATGTGAAGTGCCATCCCAAACAAATACAAATTTGATAACTCTCTTATTTATAGCATGCTGCACTTTAGTCTAGTCTTATTCATGATCAGGGTGCTAATTTGCAAGCACACAAAGCATTTTTGTTTAAATGGATAGAGCAGATAAGAGATAAGTAAGGAAAATAAAATAAAATAGCATTTTTTTCTCCATGGACCAGGATAGGAATAAAATCCCATTGTCATGATTCTCAGCCTTGTGTTTTGCCTCAAAACTTGCTCTGCTCAAATTGGCTCCCTTGACAAACTGCAGATGCCATCAATTTTAGGCATGATAAACTTTATTCTTATCTCCTCCTTCCTTTCTTGGGCTGGCCAAGACACACAGGCTGCAGGTTAATTGCTGTATCTCCTGTAGTGAAAAAGACACAAGAGCCCCAAGTGGAAGCAGTCTGAGTTGCTCCCCAGATGTCTTTCTGCACAACATCAATATCACAGACTCCAGGGTTTTTTTTTGCTCAATCTCTAATTCTCTTTAATCATATGAGGCAGTGTGAGCCAGCATTCAGCTTTTTGATTTTTTTGTTAGCCTTTCCTGCTTGGCTTGGATATTTTGATGTTGTTCAGAGACATCAAATGTTTTGATGACTCAGAGTAAGACATGCAATTAAGTGTAACAAACCCATTCCTGTGGAAGAGGACCTTTTAGTTTGCCCAGTTAGGAGCTGAACTCAAGCAGTACAACAAATTAATATCTCATTGATGGCTTCTCTGGTCTGCGGGTATATTAACTAAAGGTTGTTGTGCACAACAGGAAAACAAGTGCATTTTCATCAAACAGCAGAGAGCATGCAGAGTTGATGATGGAGGCCAGTAACTAAAATATAAACACTGGAGTATAGTCATCCATTCCTGGGAGAAGTGTATGTGAAAAGGGAAACTCCAGGAACTTTAACCTAAGGACATTTTAGATGAGACTGGAAAAAGGCAATAGAGTGCTGCAGGAAGGATGTGGAAATGGGACTGCTCAACACCCTCCCTGTGGCACAAGACAAATATAGGTGTTATATTGTTCCCAAGTAAAGGGAGATACATACCTGCATTTGACAAGATTTGGTAAATATACAACTGATGAGTGTTGACATGTGTGAATTCTCCCTCTTGGGATGGCTCAGTAACTGCAGTGCTGTGGGGTCAGAAGAGGATGGTCAAATGCTTTCTAGATATTCAAGACAGAATAGCTCTTTCAACCTCTCCTATTTCAGGAAAAAAAAAAACCTGACAGTTCTGGAAGAGATTTTTGCCAAGTTTGAGGTTCAAAATATTTGGATGGTTTCTGGTTGTGGAGAATTCATTGGTGTCAGTACTGATAACTGGCTATTAGAGAGTGAGAACTCAAGGAGGAGTACTTTTTGGGATCTTTCTGGGTGTTTCCTGTAGTTCCTCAATATGTTTTCCAATTTTCCTTTCTATTTCATAGCATGTAGCTATGTAGCCACCTCCTAGCCCCAAACTTCTATCTTTCAGTTTTGTGAGGAATTTTTAAAATTTAAATATTTCTCTCCAGCTGTAATCAAACCTACAGTGTAACTTCTCCCTCATTAGACTCTCTGTTTTCACGACTTGGGGGTGTTGATTTTTAATCCTAAGTAAATGCTTCTGTCAAGAAAGTAAAAGCATGTAGTTGATCACAAGAACCAGGCAACTGTTTTGTGGGTGGGCAAGGCAAAAAGCAAGGGTGGTTTCTAATATACTGTCAGTTACTGAGGGCTGACAATTTTGCTACTGTTTGGCCCTTGAAAAAGTATTGCCTTCTCTCTCTTAATATTGGCAAATAATGTCTGATAAAAAATGTAAAAAATCAGGAGTGTAAACAGGTTACACTCACTAGATTAAGTCTATAGGGGGTATATGGTCTGGCTGGTTTGCTATATTAGCCTGTTTTCAAAGTCCAATCTAGTATTTTAAAATCTGGCCTCACTAACAGTACAGCCCTGTACAATAAACAAAAAATATGGGTGGTTTTTTTGTTGTTCATCCTCTTCCAGAAGTTTTTGGTTTTCTTTGGGCACAGTCTTAATTTTCTACTTTGATAATTATGTTGAGTTATGCTTTATTTAATGTTAATAATGTTTATTGAGTTCTCTCTAAGGTAGCTATGTATCACTGCCTAAAAATAGATGTTTATAAAAGAACTAAAATTATTTTCTGGCTGGTTGATTGGATCATTGCAATTTTGTTAGACCCATTGTGTACAGAGAGGTAAGTCTCATGTTTGCTGGATGTTCTTTTAAATGCATCAGCCATGAACATCCCTAACAACACTTATTATTACCAGGAAAGTTTCAGAGAGCTATGAGTGACAGCTGAGTTATTTAGCTGATTTCCTGTATGGCCATCCCTTAGCTCAGCCTTAGCACTGAATGAGAATAGTATTAATATTTGTAAGATAAGCCTCTGGTAACATTTTGAATATAGATTCAGCAGCAGAGAAATGAGAGAAGCAATCAGGGTCAGATCTTCAGACATCATAAATTTGTCCCAGTGGGCAATGGAGATGCATTGCATTTTGACATTTTTCCTTTGAGTACTTCCCACTGGAGAAATCTTCCCTAATTTTCTCAAACTCTAGACTATAGATAAAATTTAAAAACCTCCATAGAGCAAAGTGTTACCTCTGTTTACTTTTAGATCAGAGGCCTGGGAAGTTGTGCTGTATTTGACCAGGGTAGAGTTAACTTTTGTCACAGTGGTTGGTGTAGAGATGTGTCTTGGATTTTTGCTGAACATGGGGCTGAAAATATATAAATAGTTTAGTTATTGCTAAGTAGGGTTTACACAGAGCCGAAAGGGATTTTCCATACTGAATGGCATCATGCTCAGTATATAAAGTGGAGGAAAGAAGGAAGAAAAGTGGGATTTTGGGGTGATGATGTTTGTCTGCCCAAAGAACTGTTACATGTGATGGAGATAGCTGAACACCTGCCTGTCTATGGGAAATGCTGAATTAATTCCTTGTTTTGCTTTGCTTGCATATGCAGCTTTTGCTTTCCCTATTAAACTGTCTTCACCTCAACCCATGAGTTTTCCAGCTTTTACCTTCCCCTTCTCTCCCTCATCTTGCTGGTGGGGCAGTGAGCTGCTTAACCACTGGCTGAGGTGAAACCATGACAGAAGTGAAGCTGGTTGCTGCTGTTCCAAGGCGCAAAACTGCTGTTTGGGGTAGAAGACAGGTGTGGCTGTGCCTCACTTTTGTGATTCCCTTTGAAGCAGCCCTCTAAGGCTTCAGGGCTCTGTCCAAGTCTCTTTTCTCTTGCTTTTCAATTTCTGTGACAAAAATATCCCAGCATAGCCTGGCCTCTGTGACCTTTCACGACAGGATGAGAGGAAATCTAGCTCCAAAGCTGGCTGCTTACAGGAGGAACAGGTTTGGAGAGAGTGCAGAAAGGGCAGCAGGACCAGCTGAGAGCGGTGCCTACAGCCAGGATGAGCCCCAGCACCATGGACAGCTCCCGCACTTTCTTGGCTCCGTGCCTTTCCTTTTTCAATTTTCAATTTTCTCTCTATTTCCAATTATCTCTGTATCAATAACATGGACTCAAAAGATGGTATTAATGAGAGACAGATGCTTCAAAATATTTTTTTCCCTTAACTAGGCAGTTGTGAAATTTTCATTGGTTGTGGACAGAGCAGAAGGGATGTCAAAGGTTTTTAGCATTCAGGCTTCATTTGTGCCTCATAGGGACTAGCACTGTGCTTTACCTGAGAAGGCAGAAAGAGAATAAAACATGCTCTACTTGTTGCCTGAACCTAACCTTAACAGAAACAGCTCTATCCTAGCATGGCACCATTGATATAGGGCTATGCAAATTAAACTTTATAAATTAAAATAGAATTCTTGTAAATATCAGTCAATTTTATTCACTGGAAAGTACTTTAGTACTTTCTAACTAATATTAATTTAAAAGTTATGGTGCAGGCTAAACAGGTAACCACTTTCCAAGCAGACCTGAGCAGTGAATGAAGCACCCATTTTCCTGCTTTTAATTTAGGGGTTGGGTAACTAGAAGCGAGGCAAAAAATGTAATATATTTTCCCTTCAGTTTTTATTCTTTGTTATTAAAATACACCTGGCTGCAGCAAATGTTTCCACAACTGCCAAGTAGGCAAAATTAGGATATTCAGAACAGATTAGATGGACAAGGCATGTTGAAAGGCACCTGGGAAAATTTTACTGAGAGCAAAGTATGTGCTGAACTCTTTCTGGAAGTCAAAAGGAGCAAGGTTTTTATTTCTCTATTTGTGCAGAATAAAATCTTTCTTAATAATGTATTCAGTCCTTAGGCTCTATTGACACAGATCTGGGTGGGGTTTCTCCTTATATATTGTGGTTTTAAATCTTTATTTTTTTTTTTTTTCAAAAGGAAGACTCATGGGTTAAAAAAGAGATGCACATTACTTGAGACTGTGTCCAGCAAAGGACTTGAGTATGAGAAGTTTTCCTGGCAGCCTTTTGACAGGCTCAGACAGATCCCATGTTCTTCAAAGGGTATGTGGGAAGAGCTTTGTGCTTGAGAAGGAACTTTAATCCAAACTAGATAATAAGATTTAAGATGAGTATGAATTATGAATCTATTCCAGGTTAAAAAGAAAAGATAAAAAGCTCTCTTATGGTACCCTTTCTCAGTGGCTATTTGTATTCAAAATTGGGATGAATGCTCTTTTCCTGCTACCTCACTTAGTTATGAACATTTTGCTTTTATTGACACACCTGCAGGTTTAGAATGAAAACAGTTTGCAGCTGATTAAGGATGGTGTGCCTGGCAATTTCTTGCTAATCTCACCTATTGTGCCCTTCATAAAAATGGCAGTCATGGCATAAATCCTAGTTTAAATCAATACCTGGAAGTGCTAATCTCTGAAAAGGAAAATGTCAAATACCTCCTGCTGTGTGCAAAGTCTCAAATTCTATGGCATAAGCATTAAAGGCTACTGAAATGATTCAACTTTTTTTTCCTTTACACAAAGCTTTGCATTTCCTTTTCTAGCATTTCAGATGTCATTGGGCTTTCTTATATAAGCAGTACCTTAATGGTGGTGGGTGCATGACATGTCTGACAGTGATACATGGTCGCTGTTCACTCTCTGGAGGAGACACTGCTGCTCCCAGCTCTCCCCCAGGTATTATTTTTGTCTGTACCTTGAGTTCTGGAGTCACCTTCCCTCCTTATTCATGGGATCTCTTCTGAGAAAGGTTTCTGAAAGGCCTGAGTGTTAGTTGCATGTATAAGTGCAGTGTAACACTTAAATAATTACTGTAAGGAACGCTGCAGCCAAAATGAATGGTAAATTTAATCTGTTTCAGGACCTTAAACCCAGATTTGAATACTTACTGTCAGTAGCCTATCCCACCCCCATGATGTTTTTCTTGCTATTAACATGGGGACACACAGTGCTTTTAAAACCCTGCTCTTTGCTCTGCAGTGCCAGAGGGGAAAAGGCAAGCAGGTGAACTGTAAGACTGAAAGTTCACTTAGAAATTAGGACATAGTGTGTTTCAAGGTAAAATGACTTTACCTGCCCATGGTTTCTGTTCCATCTCTGCAGAAGTGTGTGCTCTAAATTAAAATTATTCTCATAAAAATATTTCAGAACTTAGAGAGTATTTTTGCTGTCACTGAAATCCTTGGTCCTCTGCAAAGCCAAGCTGCTTGACTACCATAGTGCATTGGGGAACCTAATTCTGTAAAGCACTTTTTGCAGATTTTTCATGATTGAGATGAACAAACTGAGAAGGACAGAAATTAACTATATAAGTTTTAAAACATTTAGAAATTTTATTTTTATAAATATTTTTTTTTCTATAAGCTACATATATGTACCTTATAAGGTACACATATGTTTGTTTCTATAAGGTACATTTATGAATTTTGTCATTGTGTTAGTTCTGCTGCAAAAATAGAAGCCAAATTTCAAAAAAAATCTTTAATTTTCTTTCATTATGTCCATGGATAAAGACACCACTGATTCCATCTCAGCCCCAGGAAGAGCCAAGGAATACTGTGCCAGTAGTGTCTGCAGATATGTCTCAATGCTCCCTTTGTTTCAGACAGCTCTTTCTGAAACATGTTCAAATACAAGCAGCAGAACCTGTATCAGGCAGAGGTAGTTGTGGCTTGGGGGTCCCTGTAATCCTAACTAACAAATTAACAAAGTATTAACAAATTAGTGACTAAATCTGCACTAGATTAAAGGTTTACAAGGAGGAGCCACCCAAGTTTGGGTGGTGCTCTCTCAGCCATGGAATAGCATGAGAGAGGGATGACTGCTAGAGGAGAGTCATAGTGTGTGCAAATGGATGGCTGCAGATACCCCAGGAAAGTTTTGTTTTTGAGATAAGGACAGCTTCTCTTACAAAAAAAGCTCCGTTCTCCTAAGGATTTTTTGTGTGTTTAAGAAAAAAACCCAACCTGTTTTCAGCTACCATCTTTAAGGAAGCGACCTTGGATTACACATACTCACACTGTTTTCCTCCTGTAAAATACTGTCAGAAAGAATATGTCAAAGAGCAATCCTCTTTTTGCAGCTCTGCAGCTGGAAGGACCAGCACTATTCTATCATTTCACAGAAAAAGGTATAGTTTCTCTCTGGTTTTTGGCAAATTTTGGAAGCCAGAAGCAAATAAGTGTTGAAAGCTTACGAATAGTAAATGTGCAGCTTTATACCTAAGACAGCTGCTGCCAGATTCTGTTCACATAAGCAGTCCTGCTGTAGAACCAGCAGGACTGTGTGCAAGTACACTCTGGGGCACAGTCTGCGTGTCTGAAATGACTACTACCAAATAAAACCAGTGCAGAATTGCAATCTCTTCTGCCTCCATTGCATCAGTGACATTTCTGTTGACATCAGCAGGAGTTGTGTTGTCTGATGGAGCTGAAGCAGCACCTTTCCTTTCCTGGGAATGAAGTAATTTAGTTTTATTTTAAGGGATGGAGGCATTTCACACCTCAGTGTTTTCATATTCCAGGAAAGACTAAATGTAATTCAAGTGACCTCTCAGGAATTTGTGTGGTGAATCTAGTCGGTGGACTGAACCTTACTGTGGCTCCAGGGGTCTGTGTGATAAATTAATAACTGTTCACCAGTTGGATTTGTTTGCAGAGTCTTAAGGGCACACAGTGATGATGCTGTGCTGAAAAGGGGCTGCAGTCCAGCCCTTACAGACTTACAGAGACTGTATTAGCTGATTATTTAGAGCTGGTGTTAGTTGCTTTGCAAGATACTATGTCAAATATTAAAATCAATACATATGGAGATGAACATTGGGCAGCTGTACCAGACCCGGAACCTGGTGCAGGGAAACTGCCTGGAAGGAGGCAAACAGGAGGCTTCTTGTTTGCCATGACAGAAATATGCATCTTGTTCACACATTTACAGTCTCCCATAGCAGTTTCTCACAGTGGCTTTCTCACATGGTCTTTGCACATATTTTGGCCCCATCTCTTCCCTATGTGTCTCTTTCCAAACATTCTTCTTTTCTGAATTTTCATTGATTTATCAGTCTTTCTTTTTTTTTTTTTTTTTTTTTTTGCCTCCTTTATTTGCTTCTGCATTCCCATTGCCTTCTCTCCTGGCTTTTCCTTTCCCTCAGTCTCATACATTCTTTCTTCAGGCACCTTTGCCACTTTTTCCTAATTAATTCCATCTCTAAATTTTCCTGGGCAGTATGCAGGGTCCAACTTGCACCCAAATGAGAGCAAGGCTGAAGCTTCTTGAGCCCTTAAAACCATTGCATCTTCCAGACACCCCTGGGCTTTGAAAAAGAAGACCAGCACACGGATCCTGACTGATGACAGGCAGGTCAGAAGGGGAGCTGCAGCTCAGTTTCTTCTTTAGGGAGGCTCTGAGACCTCCATCCTTTCCCAAAGAGACCCCCAAGGTACAACCAGAACCTGAGTTGTTATGTTTGGATCAAGATTTCCTCTACTGTTTTGCAGAGAAGGTCAGGTCCAGATAGTCTTGCCATATATTTTTGGATTTTTGCCCTCAGTTGTCCTTGGTTTCATGTAGTCAGAACTGGTAGAGTTAAGTACAAAAGGTACAGGTGTTATCCTGCCAGAAGGATATGTTTTTATGGCAACAGTGTGCCTGGTCTTAAATGCCCCTTCTTTGTCAGTGCTTTCCCTTAGATGTGTGATTCTGTGATTGTGTTTTTAAAAGCAGCCCTATCCCTTCTCTTCTGTTTTGTTTGATTGAAAAAACCCAGCTGCACTTTGCAATGTTTGGGCTGACTCTTGGTTTCTGTGACTGCCTTAAGTGTTTTTGTTTTTGTTTTTTAGCACTGCAGCAATCTCAATATTTCTTGAATCTGAGTGGCCAGAATTATTTATGTTATTCTGAACATTCCCAGTGCAACTAATTAAATTCTTGACTACAGAGAAAGCCTGCTTTTGTCAGAAATGTTAGGTAATTAACAACTATCAATGACTATCAGCAGAAAAATAGCTAATAAGTACTTCAATTTCTGATGCTTTTTAACCTTGCAACAAACACTGATTTTAAGGTATAATTTCCTTTAGACATGGGTGAGTAGTTCATATGATTTTTATGCCTTCTTTCCAGAAGTCAGTCTCGCTCTTTGCATTTGTTTGACTTCTCTTCATACATTCAATAATAGAAATTCAGATCTGACATCTTAGCCAAATCCTTGGAGGTCAAGAAAGCTGCAATAAGCCCATGTGCCTGTAGCCAAAAAGATATCCTTCTCCTGCTGTTGTGTCAGCTCAGAGCCCACTCTTGCTTTGATTTGCTGGTGACCTTTCCTTTCAGTGCTCAGCCCTGTTGAGACTCTCATGAGGGATGCTACAGAAACGAACAGAATCACTTCCTGAGCAGAGAAATGCCAGACATTAAACAGGCAGCTGAAGAAGCCAAGGATAAATACGAATATTCTGTTCTTGAGAAGGAAAAGATTGTTTCTCTGCCAAAAAATCCTTGCAGACGCCAGTCAGTTGCTTCTGGAGAGCAATGTTGCACTTTTTGCTTCCTCATAAAATTTAATGCAAGTGTTCAATACTGGGTGCCTGATTAAATTAGATAGCCCTAATTTATATATATGTTCCTATTGTGTAGGTGAATGTCACACGGGAATTGAGGGATTTCAACCTCTGGATTCATGTGTTTAACCATTCCTCTTTGAGGGTATGCAAAACCCCACATAGGGTTTTTTTTTAATCCTTTTGTCAGGACCATCATTTATCATGGATATGTGGGTACTTTTATTAAGATGACCAATATATTACTAGCAATCACTGTTCAGTTTTAAGATTATTAACAGACTGCTGAATTGTCCCCCAATGGCATAATGGGCACATTAACCCATGTTTATACAGTAGTGCCAAGCTGTGATAGTCACCTCTTAAACAGGATTATTGAACATGTGATTTTCAAAGTATGAACAAATTAATGTTACTGGTCCGTCTGCACTGGGCCAATTCAGGACGAAATGGTACTTGCAAGTTAACAGGAGTGGAAATGAAATGTCATTTATGTGATTGGATGGAAGTGAAAATTGAAAAACAAAAAAATCATCACCAAACAAATAAAACCCTTTACCCTTCATGAAGGAGGGGCTGTGTCCCAGCTGTACCTATCAAGGGATTTGTTTCAGTAAAGAAGAGAGAGAAGGAGGATTTTTGTTCCAGGGCATCAGTGGTGTCTCTTAGGCTAAGAGCACACTGGCATGTGCCATGCACCTTGAGCTGAGAGCCCAGCACACAGTTCTTCCTGCTCCTTCTAAAGGGTTTAGAAACTGATACATTTTCATGAAAGCCAGAATAAGGGAAGTTCACTGACTTTTATCTAAACTGATTCAGTTATAGAGCTGAAACATTTATTCCTTTTTTTTTTTTTTTTTTTTTTTTAATCCCTGTATGTATTCAAAGCCTTTGTAGAATCAAGACAATAATTAACATTAGTGCTAAGCTGGTTTTATCCCTGGAGCTCAAGTGCTTTGGAAGGATGAGTTTATCAATCTGATTGAATGGTTCCACCTGCCCAGTTGCAAAGACTTGAGGCAATTGCTGGAGAACCTGGTGAATGAAGCTCAGGCTGTGTGGGATCAGACAGTGGGGAAAGACCTTGACCCCCTTCTGTGGGGCTCTATCTTCCTCCTCAGGGCTGGAGTGGTTTGTGTGCATGCTTGTTGGCATGAGAAGGCACATAAGGTAGAATGTAAAGGAGATAAAGGTTGTTTAATATAAATTCTTTCACTTTTGGAAGTTACCTCTGTGGAGTATTGAGAGTGAAAATAGCTACTTTTTGTTTGACTGTCTTGTTTTCCTCTACTGAGCAGCACTCTGTCTTTGCCCTGAAATGGTTTAAAAGAAGCTGGAATGTATTTCTGCTAAAACTCAGTGATGCTCAGTGTTACAAATCACCTCATTCCCAGGATAAAATCTGTTGAACAGAAGCATCACTGGGCACAGTCTGACTTCTTGGTGTAGCTCAGGAAAATGGGAAGGGTCGTTGCTGCTGATTTAATTGAGCTGATTTGTAGAAACAAAGGCAAATACGAATCACCCTGTCAAATCTGTAAAGCAGACAGTGTCACCTGGGCCTCAGAATACATTTTATTAAAGGGTTTGTCTTGGAAAGGAGGAGAAAATCTAGCAATAGAACAGAAGATGAGGTGGTTAAGATAGAAAAAATGCATGAATTTCTTGTTTGAGGGGCTGAATGTCCTCACCTGTCCCCTTGAAAAGGTAAAACAGGACAAGTCATGATTTATCTGGTGCCTGAGGTTTTCAGCTGAGAGTGAGGAGTTCTAGGCTCTAACCACATTTCTGAGACCCTACTTTATTTTTTATCCAGTGACTCCTGAATAGGAAGTTCATAAACAGTCTTTTTACCCAGTCTAAGCTTTAGGAGGTTACAGCCTACAGGATTTCAGCATTGTGTTTCTGGATTTGGTTCAATTTTATCTCCTTGAAGATTTAAACCCTCCTTGGGATATGGTACTGCCCTACATTGGATCATAATCCTCAGACACATTACCTAAGATTTGGCTGGTGAAGTCAGAGTGAGATTTCAGGTGTTTTCAAAATTGAATTTGGGACACATTTTGCTAAGGTTGTTTGAAAATGGAGGTTTGAGGGCTTGTGTAAGTTCCATGCTCTTGAAAACTTTCTTTGTATTTAGAGATCCATGCTTTTTACTCTTCTCGTGCTGCTAAACTTTTCATTAATAACTTTCACATACAATTCAATAGTTCTAGACAAAAAAAAAAAAAAACCAAAAAAAAAAAAACAAAAAAAAAACTTCAAAAAATATCTTTCAAATTCCACAGGCCAATGAGTCAACCCAGTAGTGCAGTGAATTGATAAAAAGCCCTGATCTCACAGCTGTCATGTAACACATGAAGATGAGCTATAACCCACTGTGTTGTCCCTGGTAAAAAGATTTCTGAGGGTGACTGTGAAGAGGAGGAACACCAGAGTGTGCTTGCATTGCTTCATAGAAGCTTTGAGGTAAACTGAGTCTTTCAGCTGGAGAAACTGAACATCTGGTTATTGACTGTGCCTATTCCTACAGTGGTAAAGAGAAGCCTTGAGGCCAAATCAGAACAAAATCTCTTATTGTATAGATTGCCTGACATGTTGTGCATATTTTGAGCAGCATGGCTGGTGCCACCTCAGTGAAGCCTGTGTATTTAGAGTATTACCCTTGTAGTGAAGAGCTCACGAGACAGGCACTGAAAGATTTAGAGCAATGCCACCTAGTGCTAAAATGAAATCTCCTGAACAAATACATTTTAATTTTTTCAGGCTGTAAGCTTTACATTTCTGTATTTTTTTTGGCAATTTCACTTGTTAGCATTAAACTTGGACATCAGAAAGCCACCTTGAGGTATAGATAGATTTGCTCAGCACCAGCTTGGAGTTGCAATTATGGCTCATATCTTACTGAGAGCAGCAGGGAGAGCTGACCAGGAGGAGCCTCATTGCCTCACTTCTCCTTTCTTACACCAGTTAGTGGCTGGATGCTGATACCACCACTTAGCAGGAGGGTGTGTATCTGAATTTGACCATTTTTAGCCTTTGATGCCTAATTGTGAATAATTTTTCCCCCACAACAGCTGTTTGAATAAGGTGACCATCTGTTCCTTATTTAAAAAAAAAAAAAAAAATCATTTTTCCAGTGTTGTGCAGCCTCTATCAGTTTAATATAAGTATGTACTTTGTCCCACATTTTGGCAGTGACCACCCAGGGGAGTCCACAAAAGATAAAATGTTTTCATAAGATCCCTGACTGTTGCATAGGAAATAGAACAGGGAACATTGCAGGCTTCCCTTTTCCTTTACCAGTACTCATTTTTCTGGTTGTTTCCTTTTTTTTTTTACCAATTTTCTTTTCCTTTTTGTACTTTCTCTTTGCATTTCCTATACAAACAGGTATTCAAAATCTACAATGAATTACTGTGACCCTTTAACAATGAAAAATTATTAGGACTGTTCTACCTTTTGCACTTCCATAAGAAAACAGATTTGATATCTTTCCCACTGAGATTATTTTTGCCTCATGATGCCCTTCATGATGTTGGTGATCTTCCTGCCTAATTTCTTCATTGGAGGGTATCACCATTTTTCAAAGAGATGGCTCCTGAGACTAACCTGAACAGGATATAACTAAAAGAACCTGCCAAAAAAGCCTTTGGGCAAAATACCAGTGCACATTTGGAGAACCAGATGCTCTCTCTCTTTCATTTCTTAAAAGTAATGATACATGGCTCTGCCAAGACCAGTGTATTATAATATATAGTGGATAAGATGTGCATACAAAGGCAAACCTGTCTCAAAAACTGGACCTTTTATTTCCTTTTAATCACTGATGCAGCTCTGCTCCCATCGAGAGATAAGGATTGCAAAGAACTAAAAATTATTGAGAAATCTCTTGAAAGGTCTCCTCTACCTTGAAGCCTGTATGGTTGTGGTAATGGAAAATAGATTTTCACTTTTTGAAATTTGTGGTGATGGAAAATAAGTTCTCACTTTTTGAAATTTGATCATGTAGCAAAGTAAAAACGACAACCAAAACAAACCACAGAGTAAAATAAATTTCAGTTTTCCCATACTAAGGTGTTTATTGAAGACTTGCATTCTCATCTGTTCCTTGAGGCTTCTTTATTTTCTACAAGTGAAATAAAGATTTAGCCAAACACCAGGTTCTTGTAGTAGTTTTGAAATGAACTCTTGAGAACAGCCTGCACATGGTTTTGTTGTGTTCATTACAGTTCTCTCACAGAAGAAATAGCAGCAGGTAATGCATTTATTTGTGAACAGGATGATGATAGGAGAGGTGTTTAGGGCCCAAGTCATGTTTGTTTCCTAGTGATTTACTTGTTCTTTTGTTTGTTTGTTTGTTTTTCCTTACTGAAAATTTGCTTTTTAAATTCAGAATGTGTAGTAGCTATTAGTTGAATTGTTTAGGAAGCCATGATACTGCTTAGTGTGACAATATGGATACACTTCTCAATGATTTAGAAAAAGACAACACTACAGAAACAAAGGCAGAGGAATAGAGGTGTTTGTTTTCATGCGAAAAACCCAGACAAAATTATTTCTGCCAGAGGAGAATTCAAAAAAATAGACAGCTTTATTATCCATCTCCTACTGAATTTCAGTGGGCTTTTAGAAAATCCTCAATTTTTCTTTACAAAAGGTTGTTTATTGCTGCTGTCTACAGCACAAGGTCTTCGAAACCTCTGAGTGGAATTAAGTTTCTTTGTCCAAACAGTCTCAGTAATCATTACAGGAGATGTGGGATGAAGGGGAAAAGCAGAGTTTTCATTTCTCCCTTTGCCTTTGCCATTGCTAACCTCCAGCAAGCAGCTTTTTGTGGCACAGCTGGTGACAGAGGGCTGGGTGGTGGCTGGTGGCAGCCTCACCTCAATCTCACCGTGCTGGGACGTGGCACACTGATGTCCCAACATGGTAAGATTGATAATTCCTAATTCCCAAGCCAGTATCTCTAGTAGACTGTCTGCAGCATCCTCTGCACTTTGTTTTGATAATATTGCTAATTTTGATAATGCTGCTCATTATCAAAACAAACCAATCAAAATTTGCTTTTACACACTGGCACAATTTTTAGGTTGTGCCTGCATTCCAGCTTCAGTACCTACCTACCAGGGGTGTAAAAACACCACAGGTTT